>NW_016169212.1:0-17833 GCF_001687245.7 Rhagoletis zephyria
AGCTGCGGATGTTGCAAATTTAGCTTATACTTAGTCAGCAACTAGTTTCATTCGCTACCAGAGTATTAGCTGCTGCATTCCATTGAAAAAGAAAACAATAAGAATATTTTTAAATAGTTCAGTCGCCTTAGCAGGGTTAAGTTAATGGTGTTGGCATTAACGAAAAAACATCAAAATTTGCTGCATAAATTTAATTTGCTGAAATTCAGGGAGGCGAAACTTATTTTTTTTAGAAGGTTTTTCGTATCAGAGATACACACAAGGGTTTTTTTTCCGAATTGGCCTCTTATTAGACATTGAAAATACCATCTGGAAACCCCAATTCTTTCGCTGTTATAGGAAGCTGCAATAAGAACTACCCTTATACCTCATGGAGATCCTTCAAGACAATTAAGCCACGTTGTTATAAAAAATATATATATAGCCCATTCCACGAAAATCGATACCGAATGAATCGAAAATAAACTTAAGAATTTGAGTTTATTATTTCTAATAAGTAAAAGTAAGTAAATCTAACTTTCGAGACGAAAGTTACGCTATGACATGAATTGCTTGTAAGTATTTATATGCTTTTATTTTTGAATCAAAAACGTTTATGTTGGTCACGCCCGTCACAATTTAAAGTTTGACAAATTTTAATAAATTCGGTCAGGGACTGCTATCGTTACTTATCAGCTAATCTGAAATGTATCATATATCTGTTTGTGATAAATTCTCATTTGAAGTCAACCGTGGCCGAAGCAGAAGACATAATTAGCAGAAAAACTCTGATACCAGTAAGTAGTAGCTAATTTGGTTTGAGTACTCGTCACACCCGTCACAGTGACTAAAATTCATATAACTCGTTTCGATTAATTTAATTTTGTTTTTTTTGTAGGCATTGTGTATACTTCGGAAACCTATTAGCAAATAGACGTTTTAAAGAATTTTTCATTACAGTAAAAGAATTAAGCCTTCAAATTTGAGTTGAAATGTCACACCAGTCACCGTGGAATGAGCCATATATATTAGCGGGTTCAAAACACGCAAGTTTTTTTTTTAATTTTGTTCGTGCCATTCCCCAGATTTATATGAAATGGCAAATAAGGACATCTGTCCTTTTTATTTTAAAATCGCTTAATATTTAACCGTGCCGCCAAGCTTTGAAATTTTCCATATATTTTAAAGGGGAAAATACAGTTTTTTTGTAGAATAATACAAAATGCACCATTATTTTTCTGATTGAAAATTTCTGAAGGGTAAAATTTTTATTTATTCAAAAAATATTTATTTGTAACGATTTTATAGAAACTCCACGAAAGGCTATATTTTCCCAATAAAACACATATGAAAAAGTGCAAAGCCCCAACCGCACGGTTAAATATTAACTTATTTTTAATTTAAAAAAAAAATGCGGGTCTCATTATGTTTGATATATTTCGCCTCTGGGAATGGCGGCAAAAAATTTTTTTTTTTTTTACCACCCTAATATGTACATATGCATACAAATATATATCTAACCTTCAAATTGCTCCCTTCTCTATTAAATTTCAATTCGTAAAAAAAAACATATATTTTTTGGGAATAAAATGCCGCCGCACATGTCTTGTGCAATATAAAGCTGAACCTCATCTCAATGAAAAATATAAAAACTAAAACGATAATTTGTTTCTTCTTTTCTTCCATTGCATTATCACTTAAGCCTGTAAGTAGTTTGAAAAAAAAACCATATTCTATGTTTCTTAATCAATTTCTTTTCATACAAATGAAATGACCCTTTGACGGCAGCATATGCCAAGGTCTACACTTTTCCAATTACCAATAGACCTCTCTCTACCCACCGCTAAGTAGTAACTAAATATATAGACCTTAAGAGTATTTCATAATTGCATGGCTTAAAAAATATAAGCACCTGATGTCTTTTTCCGCCCTTTTTAACTTCATACCAATTTAATAACATCTGATGACGGCGTACTAGTATGTATAGCGTAACGATAGTAACAATAGACATATGTATATACAAATGTACATGAGTATATATAAGCATGCCTAGTTAATTGGTTAAACCAAGTGAGGGCCTAAATGTTCCATTATGTGTGCCAATTCAAATGTCTCCACCAATTATTGGTTGTTTCCTGAAATCGCTTGTTAGTCAGCTGTATTACATACACATGTATGTATTTATGTATGCGCATGCCCATATGCACTCGTATGATTAATTAGGTAGGCGTAGCGAATGCTTGAGAGGCACATGGTTCTTTCTTTGCCGTGTTACTTATGTTTTTGAAAGTATTTCAATGCCGTTTTTAACTAATTAGCTTATAATATTTTTGTTCGTTTTTTTCTCAATTCTCATTTTGGAGTGAACCGTGGCCAATTGATTAGAGACAAAGGTTGCGCATATATTCCTGGTTTGCCGTTCGTTCTGTGGAACAGGAAAGTATCAGGAAAGTTTTCAAAAGTTTATGCCTTTTCCAAATTCGTGTGAAATCGGGTCGCCAAGTCAGTTTTGTAAATATTTCAATTTTTTTTTCCTCCTGACTAATTCTAGTCGATAAATATCGTTTAATTTAAATGCCCACTTAATTTCTTTAAATGCTTACCCATAGCGTAATTATTGCTTAGTATTGTCTATGTACTTTATACTGCATATATGATGCAACCGTTTATGAATATACAATAACCTGTTGCAATTTTTAAAATATGTAGTTCAAAAATGATTCAATCTGGGAAAATAACGTCAGTAGTTAGAGGCCAAAGTTCAAAATGCGACAACAACCACATTGTTATGTTATTATAATAACACATCTACATGAGTATGGCCTGCAGGAAATTGCACAAACAAAATTGTACAAACAAAATCTCCCTCGACGTAATGTCAAAATGAAATTTTAAATCGAGTCAAATTCGATCACGGTTGCTGGGGTTTGGGCCCAGTTTACAGCTCTCAAGATAAAAATACTTGTATATTTATTTCTTCAAAACATTTTTTCATTAACGGCAAACAAACCTTTTCAAGCTGCAAAAATAATGAACAAATTTTTTGGAGATTTTTGCCGATTTCAATATCCATACCAAATGGAAGGTCCTACTTACAGATAGTAAGAAAGCTATTTAGTTTGATATGAATCTAACATGCAGTGAGTAAGTTGTATTGTAAGTATTGGCAGCTAATTTTATCTTATTTGACAACGGCAACGTAGGAGTATGGTGTAATTTGGAACGAATTTCAGCCATCCCTTGGCACTGAAGACGGTCAACTATGTCCAGAGTCTTTCTTCGCTGAAGTGTGTAGTGACGATATACATACATATATATGTTCTAATTGTCCAAATATCTCACACCGTCTTCAAAAGAGGCAGAAGAGGGGAAATTTGACATTTTTGAAATTATGCGTTAAAAATGTACACAGAGGTTTTATTATTTACCTTTCAGAAAAAGCTGGAGCAAATTTTTGTTATAATTTGCTAAAATAACCTATAGATAAGTATGTTTTGCCAATATTTAGCATCCGTTAAGAAATAGTTTTTCAGATTTTCTGACAAACGTATATAACGACATAATCTACTGTTGCAGGGATGGCTCGGTGCTTATCATACGCACGAGGAAGAAGCTCATGAACATCGTCGAAGATGGCAGCATTCTAAATCTACAACTTCCTATAATATCAAATAAATTGCTACTTGACTTTATACCGTTTCGCTTATCAATTCCAAACACACAGAATCAATAATGGTTACCTATGTTTTTCGGCAGGGTTATTGACGTTTAGTACTAAGCAGCTGTTCACATAGCGGATGTACATAAATATGTTTGTTAATAATCGAGTGCAAATGTGGAACTACTAAGGTCTTTCCAACTGGGCATGCAGCGATTGCTATATTAGTCACCTGTTAGTTACCTGCGTGCAGTAGGAGCAATCTTTTGCAAAAATACCAATTATTCACATACATATATTCAAACTAAATTGATTTAATTGTGAATAATCAAATACAACTAAATATGCTAAACACCTACACACATTCACACTAATTGCCAATAACCAATACATACAATCTTATTACACTAATCACAACAACTCCACCTAAAATATGTACATACATACATACAAATTTCACAACTACACAGGTTAACACAAAATTTTGTTGTCTTGCAGCTCGAATTAATGAAATTCGCTATACCCTTGAGAATACCTTAAACGTACCACTTTTTTTATTCACTTTGTTCCGGCGTTCCTTTTACATGCATACCTATGACTGCATATGAAAATCAAAAAAATTTAACAAAACGTGTTCCTTAAGGTAGTGTGAACCGAATTTGTGTCCGAAAATATGCCCATATACATACATTTGATTGGTTCAAAAATTTTACTATCTTAAAAAAAATGTCGCCTGTGAAATATTTTCGGTACAGTGATTGAAGATGTCGGTCAAAAGCGTAGCCTTCGTTAAAATCACATAACTCGTCTTTTAGTCAACGAATCGGAATGAACGTATGCATATATATTTGAAAGCCATTGAAGGCTGTAAAAAAATATCTAAAGATTTTTCCAAATAATAAAATGTCCCCCATGTAAAAAACTTTGTGACTTTAATCTTGAATAAATTCTGGAGGTGTGTGAATTTATGTATGGAAAACAGAAATTAGCAATAAATGAAATCTAAACCTTCATATTAAGGGCTGCGCTTTTGACAGGTGCTTTTTTTATTACTCTAAAAATATTTGAGAGGAGAAATAAAAAAGGGAAACTTTTTCTAACCAGTTTAATTTACTTACATATAAATATCTATAGAGTAGCTGGCCAAGTACAGTCACTTAAGTAACATATCTCAAAACTATTTAGAACATTTTATGCTATGGAAATTTTTTTATAAAAATATTGTTAATTCTACAACAGAAACCCCAAAAATCAGAGCACCAAACCTTGTGCAGAATTAAAGAAAATTCTGGAAATTTTCATTAAAATATTGCACTTTTTAATTACACTCTTGTGAAACAAGTTGAGTATGCAGTTTTTAGTGCATTCAATTTTATTATAATAAAGTGCAAGTTTATTTGATCGAACTTTTTTTTTTTTATATGGAGAACAAAAAAATTTGGCAAAACCATTGGTAAATAAGTCTTAGCTATCTTATACTTGCACATTATTATAATAAAATTGACTGTATATGCCATCATTTATCTTGACAAGGCAATGTCAATATTTTAATTAGAATTTGACTTGAAATACTCAAATAATTCCTATATTGAAAACAAGCAAATAAAAGATATTGACTGATGAAAGTGAAATACCTGAGCTACCTTCCCCTTGTTTTTGACCCCAAATTAGGTTCGAGACTCCTTGATTGTTTGACAACTGTACAAATAAACTATTTCAAGGTATAAACAATTGTATCTAAAGCTTGAAAATTAAATGCTGATAAAAAAAGAGCAACGCTGTCATGAAAGAGTATGCGAATTGGTCATCTATTTATGCGTATATAAAATTATAACCTACTGATTGCATTTCAGCAAAATTCCCACGTGGCTTTTAGGCTGAGATATTTGTAGAAATGCAATAAAAATCTGAAATTTAGATATGTAAAGAAGTACTTGGCCCATGTATACGAGGTATTAGTACGGACTACATGAAAATTAAAATTTTCGCAAAGGCATGTAGCTGTGATAGATGATAGTAAAAGGATTTATTTAAGTGTATCAGTTTAATTCGCGAGCTGAGAGTCGACTTATTGAAAACTGAACTACATATACTTATAGAAAAGAGTCGGAGCTTTGTATATTCCACCTGCAAAAGCAGAGAAATCAATATTGCCCCGATGTAGTGCGATGCTTGTCAGATATCCATTTGAAACTATTGATTGTAGTGTTTGGCTCTACACATACCTTCTACACGAATTCACTTTTTTAAATGGATGAAAGGAAAGTTAAGGCAAAATGCATGCCATCATAATCAGCCACCCAGGGACATTTTCTATGTACAAGCTAATTAAGACAAAGCAGTTTTATTAAATGCACTGACACACATACTATCAATACATACATATGTATCTACCTATAGACAAACTTAATATTTACGAATTTTTTTTGTGGTTCGATTTGCATACTAAGTGCTATGTACCTAGGAAACTATCTAAACTAAATCGCATGCCCTAATCGCCAAAACAAATTTCCGTGGACTAGTGTTGTTTGGAAGTATGTACATACATACATATGTATGTATGAGAATGTGTGAAATGCAGTGGAAATATTTGTGGTTATTATAATAATTGCGCGTGCCACGTAGGCGTGGGAATTGAATACACGCCTGCCTAAATTTACATACATACATACATTTATATACATAAGTATAGCATACTCGAACAACAATCGCGCCGCTTGCCACATCGATCATTTGTTGTGGTTCCACTCACTCTGTTGTGAATCGGCAAACTGCAATTATTATTACTATTAGATATTTACAATAAACGTAAATCTACCTATTATCTAAGTGCGTATTAANTTCCACTCACTCTGTTGTGAATCGGCAAACTGCAATTATTATTACTATTATTTACAATAAACGTAAATCTACCTACATACCTAAGTGCGTATTATTGTGTTTGTTGCAAGTAACAATGCATGCCTGCCGTAATGTTGAAAAATTGCATGTGGCAAGTATTTGGTGTTGGTTCGAGCGCTCAAATCAATTGGCAGCGTAAATGCTTCTACATACCATTAATTCGATATACATACATATTGAATTGAGAGTAAGCGAATAGCGGCATCCATTTCGCTAATTAGGTTTGAGTGGTTGACTCGATGTCGATATGAGTGTGCGGTGGTATGTGTGCGTTGTGAAGTATCTAATACTCAGTAATTATGTAGGATTGTATTGGAATGCTTCATTCATGCATTTCNTCGAGCGCTCAAATCAATTGGCAGCGTAAATGCTTCTACATACCATTAATGCGATATACATATTGAATTGAGTAAGCGAATAGCGGCATCCATTTCGCTAATTAGGTTTGAGTGGTTGACTCGGTGTCGATATGAGTGTGCGGTGGTATGTGTGCGTTGTGAAGTATCTAATACTCAGTATTTATGTAGGATTGTATTGGAATGCTTCATTCATACATTTGCTAGGTAATATGCTGGCGAATGTGCGAGTTCAATTTTACATACATATAATATGTACAATTGTTGCTGCTACTTACGTTCCCTGTGCGGAAAATTTCTAGTTATGAAANATATAATATGTACAATTGTTGCTGCTACTTACGTTCCCTGTGCGGAAAATCTCTAGTTTTGAAATGGTGCATTTCTAGTACATACATTTAGAACCACTACTAGTTCGCGATAAATCTCTTTCGCATGCAAACAACTGGCGAATTTAACACAGCGATGCCATAGGAATTGGAAAATTGTCCCCTGCTGCATTACTTTTTTTATAGTTCAGAACCAGTCCTAAAATCGACATATGGGATCTAGTTCGCCTTGCACCCCATTTTGTATTACCAAACTATGAAAAAGCATCTGCGACGTGCAGACTGAAAGCGTATTTGAACGAAAAGCCCGCCAAGCAAAAATCTATTTAAAGTAAACAAGCCCCCCGCTGCATCCCTTTTTTTCTATAGTTTTGAAGCAGTTATAAATTCGTCATTTTAGATATAGATTTCTAAAATTGTTTTTTAAAAGTACCACATATCGCTGCTTTTGAACTTGGGGGCGATCTAGTTACTATCGGACTGGTTCGTTTTTGGCGATAAAGATCTAGTACGGAACAACAAATTTCGTTCACCAGTTCGGAGTTTCCCTACAGGATATATGTACATCTGTTTGATGCGAAACAAATCTACAGTGTGTATATCTAATTATAATAAATAATAGGCTATATATAGCTGCGAGTAAAATAATAGCAGTGAAGTTCCGAATGATGCTGCTGGTAACTTATGTTTATGTATTTATTGTTAATAAATTTAATTTAAAATATGGGTCGATATGCATAAATAATAGTTTCAAATTTTTTTTCTAAGCAAAATTATAAATGTAAACATTTAACTCATTTTAACATGAGTGTACAAATCATTGTACACAGAAGCCAATAAATTATTTTATATTTATGACATTTGTGAATAGTAAACATGTGATCATTTGCATCTTCAGTCTTAGAATTTTATACATTTAATTTTAAAATTACTTTTAACTTAAAGTTCACTTTAAAAATTTAATTATAAGCCGGTTTCTTTTCTTGCGCCAGGAAGCAAACTTTATAATCTCAGTTGCTTCGTTTGAGTGTGGTATTTATTAAAAAAAAAAACATTACATATTATTTCAAACTGTGGAAAATTACCATTATTTATGGACTTCATCTATATTTCCTCATAGATTAAATACATTTTTTCAACTACTCTAAAACTTTGAAAGACTAAGAATTCGCCGAAAGGAGTATCTAGGTTGAAGTGGCTGCTAGGCCCAGAGGGCGCCAGAAAGGAGTATCTAACTCTGAGTGAAAATCTCTCAAGTGGGCCACCCACAATTGGATGGTCAATATTTTTTCGCACAAATCACTTTATTCGGTTTACGACCATACACACACAACAAAATTTTATTTGAGCAATTTTGCAAAATTCGAATTTTCACAAGTTTTTGTTAACTTTTTTTTTAAAAATTCAGGAATTATTTATTATCCATTGATTCATAGCATATATCCTGCTGATTTTTTCGAAAGAGTCACAGCTCAAAATTTGGTATTCTTGAAATTATGAGCTAAAAATGTAACAGAGCTATTGTTTACCTTTCACCAAAAGCTGGAGCAAATTTGCAGTTCCCTGGGGTACGTCCTTGTAACCGCAAGGTCCCTCATCGATGCAAGCACTTTGTGCAGTGGAGAAGGAACTGGCTTTAGCAGGCTGGGTACCCTTCGGGTCTGGCGACTCAGTCGCCTTATCTTTTTTATGGATGCGCACCCTGCCATAGCCATAATTGACTACTTAGGTATCACAGCCTGTCAAGTATCTCCGCTGAGTGCGCGTCGACCGCTAGAGTGAGCTCAGTGGTGGGTCCTTTCTGTACCCTGTTGAGCTACCTACCCGCAGCCATTCATTCTGACCCCCGACAAGGTGAAGGATACTGCCCACTGGAGGGGACACGGGGTTTGGGCATGTCAGTGGCATTCATTGCCACAATTTCCGCGCTCTTCCAGGGTTTCAGGGTTTTAGATACCTTGCGCAGCCACACCAGCGTTTTGTGCTTCTCCGCAGCTAATTGACATCCATCCCGGGCGGAAGGTGCAACCGCTAAACTTGGGCTTCACAGATCCCTTTCGCTGTCGCCTCACCTCTTCTAGGATGGCCGCCTGAATGGCCTGTAGTTGGCCAAAGGACTAAAGTGTTTTAGGGTAACCTATAGGGAGTAACCCTAACCTAACCCCATTTCTAATGTCGGCCTGATAGGTCGGCGCCTATGTGACATCGGCATAAGTTGCCTTGGCCCTAGGTTCCTTTGGTTCCATATGGGCCCTTTTGTCAGCTGGGCCTGGTTTCCGTTTTGCAGAGTTTTCCACCGGGAAAGATCGAATCCTCTTAAGCTTTGTGCTAGCCAGCAAAGCCAGTTCGGCCTTTCCTTTTTTCCACCTCTGAGACTGCTGACTGTTGTCCTCTCTTGGAGGGCATAGAGATTTTACTGTTTTTTTTTTCATTTATTTGTGTTTCTTCCATAGAACCCCACGAGTAAGGGGGAAGAGAGAGGTCATCCGAAGCAGAGCCCCGCTACCCAGGAAAGACTAAATAAAACCAGACGGCGCCACGTGACTGGAGTACACCGTAAAAAGACACACTAACGTACGGCCATTCAGTGCGCAGGCACGGTCCGATTAACACCTGGACTTACGGATTTTATCCAGTTATTCTCTAGATCGGTCTTGAGCCACCGACAGACAGCCCCTTATCCAGAACACTGCATCACGTGCGATAAGAGCACGAAGAACCTTGACCCCCAGATGCCAGATAATTTATTTTCACCAATGGCAAAACAAGTGCATTGATAAGGCAGCATGTACATACATATATATCAGCTGTGTAAATTTACATTGCTGGTAAAGAAAAGGTGCTAAAAAAAAAAAAGAAATGCTAATATTTGTACTACGCCGGCTTTGGAAGTGCCTGTCACTTTTACAGTCAGCCTTGGAGTATTTTATTTGTTGAATTTATGATTATATTGGAAAAGCTGTTTTGTGACTTATTTACAGGGAGACATATTTGAGAATGTCACATGTTTTTTTTAGCCACATAGAAAGTTTGAAAAGACTTAAAAAAAGCACACAAAAAATACATACATACATCGCACTCGACGAAATTATGGCGTTTTGAGTTTTCTAGAAGCAATTACCATATGTGAGGCAAACAAAATCGAAATGATTATTTATTAATACATTTTCATTGCTGTTTTTAACACAATCGGCCAGAGCATCTAACTTGCTTATCACGTTTTATTACAGCAACAATGTTGTGACTGACGTTGAATTAAATATTGCTTAGCCGAGATGGCTTGCTTTGCGAAATGCTAGGAGGAGATGAATGCGAATTATGAGAATTAGTTAATCTGGCAATGCTTTGGCTGGAGGGTACTTAAAGGAAATTTGATTAAACAGATAGCGTAAAATGAGTGATTTGTAAGTAAGTGTTCTGACCCCCGTAGCCCCCCCGCAAATTTTGAAATGTCGCATTTTAAGGCACTAAAAACTTACAAAGAGGCAAAATGAGTTTTGAAAAAAGGCAAAAAAGGCATATATTTTTTTACTTTGTTATGTACTTTCTTTATGTACAATGTGCATGTACAATTAAAAATATTAAAAAAAAAAAACATACAGTGGTCAAAAAGTTATAGCCGAGCCACTTTTTGCCAAGTTTTAACGTATTATTTTCGTTGTTATTTAATTTTAGTAATTTTTTTTATAAAAATATAGTTCATTGTTTAACTAACCCCGTGAAAATCCAAGTTTAGAAATTTATGCAATATTAAAAAAAAATTTAACAAACTTTCGTAAAAATTAATAATTAATTCTAAAAACTCAATCATAGCTTTTAATCATTTGAACTTGTACTTTATTCTACTACAACTGCATACTCAGAATCTAATTAAAAACTCGAAATTTTTACGAAAATTTGTTGAATTTTTTTAAATTGCATAAATTTTTAAGGCAGGGGCACTCGATTGGTACATTTGTACAACATCTTTATATTGTTCTATTGGTACAAAATTAAACAAATGGGGAATTTTATTTGTAGTCAGAAGATTTGTACAATACAATGAAAAATTTCAACAATTTAATTTTCGTGATTGGTATAAGGAAAAAAAATCACATAAAGGGGATGCGATTTGCACCAAATTTTGGCAAATGCCCAATCGTGTGTCACTGCTTTTAAACTTGTATTTATTCGGCTGTTGTTAAAGAATGAACTATAAAAAAACTAGCCAAAATTAAATAACAACAAAAATGCTATTTTAAAATATCGAGAATCTTTATGACTAAGGGCCGTTATTTCAAAGCTAAGTATCGTAAATTTCAAAACGCTCATTATCGAAAATACACATTTATGTCGGAGTAAAGTAAAGTTTACAAAACCGCAGTAATGGTAATCAGCATACGAGGCAAACAAAAATCTTACCTCTTAAAACACGAAGAATGCTCTTGCTACGAGCAATTTATTGCTTTGCATATTGTTCGCAGCGGTAATCCAATGAGGCATGATGTGCAGCTATAGTATAATGCATTTTAGGGCAACTAATAATAATAACTACTCCTACCAATTGTGGTACTCATTCCAGCGCGTTGGGAGGCTGGCTGGAGAAGAAAGACTTCAAAAATGGCGAAGAACCACAGCATGGAAAAGGAGCACGAAAGCTGGCAAGCACGCTGGCAGCGGTAACAGTTGCTACAAAATTTATGATATTTTACTTTTTAGCTGTAAGTTTTAAGCTAACATTTTGCACATTATTTAACAACATAAATGCGGCAGCGGAAATTTACGATGTACGTGTAACTAAGTAGGGCGGTGGTGGGCGGTGAGTATGCGAAGCGAAAGTATGTTTTTGCGCGCAACAAAAACACAACAAGATGTTCTTGGCCGCGGCAAAGCTTACAACGTTGAAATAATGGCAATGGTATTTTATAACGCCAAGAAGCAGTTTGGCAGTTGCAAATATGGCAGCGGCTATGTATGTATGTGTGCGTGCCCAAGTGTTTGAAAAATGAGAGCTACGGCTATTTTTTGACCCTTAGCGCCTAGCCGCAATTTAAGTGGCTTTAATGAACTGACAAAGCGTGGCCATAATGTAACACACCCTGCAGAAAAAAAATTATTCAATTGATAAAAAATAACCGCATGTAGTTGGCTTTTTTGCGGGATTTCTATAATACATATATAATTTGTAGTTAGCAACAAAAAGCAAACTAAAAAAAAGGAAGGAAAAAGGAAAAAAAAGGAAAGCACACAAAAACAAAGAAAAGGAAGATCGAAGTTTCATATTATCATTTTGAAGTTATGTCTGACGGAGTTCGAATATGGCACCACGTACAGCAGAATATGTAAACAAATATGAAATGTTATAGAAAAAAAAAATTTTGTTTTTCCTATTCATATTTTAAGTCAAAAAGTAGTTAGTTACAAGTTAGTTACATCGAATGTAGAGGTAACCAGCCTTGCCTATTTCGTGGCCATCGCCATAGAAATATACATAGTTAGCTTTCGTCAAAGAAAATGTCTCCTTCAACTTAAAGTTAGCTTATAGTTAGATCCTACAGGGCACCTTCTCAGCGAGTTCACGGCGGTCGAAACATGCAACCTTCTTAATGGCAGGAAGCAGCTCCGCGAAAGGAAGTGCTACTTGTGCTACTCAAAAATTCTAACCTCTTAGCGCTTTGATATTTTCAAGCATCGCCGGCATATTAAACATGTATTGGGCAGAGAGAAATTTACGCTTAACGGCTAGAAAATGAAATATTTAATAAAAGTTTTATTTATCGACAGTGGAAGCTGTTTGCGTGTGCGCTAACTAAGTAGCGCGTTAATGAGCGAACAGTTGGCGAGAGTGTCACACAACACAACCATCCAAAGGCAAATTAATTTATTGTATACTTAAATATTTCATCAGCTGGAATGAAGTATTTTTACTGCACTAAAAAGTTGTTGCTGATTTCACTTATTTTCAAGAGCACTCGAAATACATACATACATACATACATATGTATATTTTAGTTCATTTATACTGCGCTCATAAATTTTGATAAAATTTTAATTGCACAGCTAGAAGCTGATAGAGATGCCTTCTGAATATTTATGTATGTAGTACAGCCAGATTAGGCAGGCAATTACTGGTGCAGGTGCGTACATATGTATATCGTGTAAACTAAGTATTTGTCTACGTCTATGATGCTTATTTGAGCAGATGTGTTTTAGCATTTGTGCGCTAATGGCGCCGTTTTACTATTTAAATATTTATTTACATATAAGCGATAACAGTAAAATGATGAAAATGCTGCTACATAGTATATCTTTGCGTTAAGCCCTGCCAGTTTTGTTTGGGTAACAATTTGTCATGGCCGTAAAGCGCCAAAGGCAGGAAATATGTAAGTTCAATTTGATAGTGTCTAGCCGTTTTAAAGCGCGACGCTAAACTTTGTAAGCACGTCACGGGAGCGCACAAACGAATTTGAATGATTATCAAATGCGCAATATTCACACTCACGTGTTTTTTAAAACTTTTGTTTACATATAAACATCAGCTTAGGGGTAGTGAAATTTCATTGCGATTAAGGAGAATTTTATATTCCTTATAGTAGGCATCGGGTTGCGTATACGCCCAGAAGAACCCTCATAAATTCGAGGTGTTACTATGTTCAAACTGTTAATTTATTAATTAGTTGAAGTTTAAAATCTAAAAAATTGTATACCAACTAATTTTGGCTGGTTGGTTTCAAAATTAATACATACAAGTTTTTTTTTTCGAATCTCAAATTCCAATAGATTACAATGCTCATTATCGACTGTGTACAATTCATAAACACGGTAAACTGCATCCAAAAAATACAACTAATGAAACGCGGTAAAGAAGAATGATATACTTAATTCTCTCAAACCAACTGTTCGTTTAAATACAAAAGATCTTATTTATGAAAAAAGAGATTTAATTACAAGAGAAAAACAAAAAAGGTAATGTATTGAAGAGTTAATAAAAACTTCTTAAAGTGGAATTAAGGGCTAAAACAGATATTCCTACAGTAATTTGTTGATTAAGAAGCCATATGCATAAGCTGGGGATATGATCCGGTGATCTCTGTTGCCTTTGCGATTCGACTAAAGAGACGCCATTGCTTTCGTTTATTTAGTGCGATGCTGTCATCAGAGACGTGTCTGGATTTGGCCTTTTTGCATTATTTTCTTAGTATTTGATATCTTTTTGCCTCTTCAAATATTCAAAATGTGATTACCCTCCCAATTGAGACACCTACAGTTTCAGCCAGTCGACAGTTTCATTTTCCATTTGTCTACTTAATATGATTTTATAGGTCTTATCGACTATTTCTGGTATGACGACCTCGTTTGGATGATCTGAGCGTTTGGTAACTTGTGCTGCTACGACCATAACTGCATTTAGTAAAGCTTTTGCATAAATATTGGAGGTTGGGATAACCGGTGGAGTGGCCTTTAAAATATCTATGTGCAAAATAAGGGCATCTTAGAAAAAAATAAAAAAAAAATAAACAATTTAGGCGTTACTACAAGGGTTTGAAAAAGTTGAATTCTTTTTTAAAAATAGCAAAAATTCGACAAAATTTTGACTTTGACCAGCAATAAATAACTCAGCGAGCTTGTGAATTTTTATGAAGAAGTTAGAATTGAATTTAAATTTTTGCCGAGTTTTTTAAATTTTTAAATTTTCGTGTATGCCTCTAGTTTGAGCGTAGAACAAACAAAAGTGTGCCCCATATACATTAAATATTTTGATATTTTAAGGACCACACTTGTGTAGAGCCTACATGGTATGTACTAGTGCGATTATGTTACAAAGTGTATGCTTAGACATAGCATGTATGTAAATATGTATGTACAAGTATATTGGTTTAAATTTTTAATTTATAAACATATACATATGTAAGTAGCAACATTCAGACTTACCCTTTCACCCGTACTTTTATCCGTAATAGAATCTGATTAACGCTGATCTGCTCGCTGATTCTGCTATGCGAATAAACTCTGTATGTGTTGTGTATGTAGTAAATACGTTTGATTTATGTATGTAATATGCGCTTGTAGTCTAGATGCAATGGCATCCAAGTGTATGCATACTATGTATGTATATGTGTGTGTATGTATATGGAATACGTTGAGTAGGTGGTTGTTGCTATTGGCACTTTCACACGTATTTCCCTTCTCCTTTGTCAGCTTAAATAGTTTAAAACTTTGTTTTTGCGTCTAATATACCGTTGCTTATTAAGTTAATCACTTGAAATAATATTCGTGGCATACAAATTGTGAGACTTTCTTCGTTTAGCCAGCAGCGTCACTTTAATTAAGTAGTTTAAATAGTTTGCGAGTGCGCGAGTTGAAAACTGTAATTAAGAAGAGAAACAATTTAGTAAATTAATATTTAAAAAGTCTTTGCATTCTCAGAAATCAATTTGAAGAAAATCGTGTTGTTCCACAATTAATTGTAGGCATTTAATTGATATTTGTACGATGTATGAGCAATGGGGGTTTTCCTATATGTAATTATTAAGATGACTGGCATTCCTTTCGATAAAAATATATGTGAGAATTTTCTCCATGAATTCTTCATCTTCAAAAGCCTATCGTCTAAAATATACGAGAATATATGATTTTTATTTTTTTTATTTTTATTTCAAGTCTTTTAACACAAATATTATTACAGACTGTTTATAAATCTGAAACTATGTAGAATTAACGTTAAATTAAAAATAACATACAAATAAAATGTAGTAAACGAGCAATAAATGGCTATTGGTGCAGCTGGGAAAAGAATTGACGTAGATGGTTGATTGAGGTGGCACAAGTACGAAGTATAGGAAAATTGGCACCATAATTGGTATTGAAATGAATGCAATTACATATATCTAGAAGGGAGAGGCAATTAATCGACCCATTTATGAGTTGGACAACAAAAGAACAGGCTAAAAAATATCTGCTATTTTCAAGGGTATCCAGGTTTATTAGCAGACACCGAGATTGATAAGAGGGCAATGGCACAGAAAAGTTTAAAGATCAGAGAGCAAACCGAAGAACAACTTTTTGAACCAGCTCTAAACGGTTGGAAAGAGTGTTACTGTAAAGCCTCCAGATAAAAGATGCGTATTCTAACTTCGATCTGACAAACGTACAAAACTGAACTTTATGTGTATAAGGATTTGTGAATGCTGAACAATTTCGTCGAATAAATGCTAACTTTGAGTATGAACGTGAAAGAAAATAATCGACGTGGCTATTGAAAGTTAACTTGCAATCAAATACAAAGCCAAAGTCTTTCGTTTCAGCTACGGATTGTAAAGCTATAAGTATTTATGTGTTTAGCAAACGTAACATGAAAGCATTTATTAATGTTAAGTGTCAACTGATTTTTACAATACCAACCATAAAGTGTTTCTTCATGGCTCTTCATGTATAATTCCAAAACACTCAGTTGGGGTCAATGTGACAATATGGAACTACACCTTATGTGATTTTTGAGCAAGAAATACCAATTACACTGGATCACAAATTTGTGTTTTTTTTTGTCTCCGGATGCCACAATCCAAAAATTCCTATCTAGAATCGCTCGTTTACTCTGAAAATCGAGCAAATTTTTTATAAGCATAAGTTTACGAGATATTTCAAATTTACCGTTATTCAGCTTAAAAAAGTGGTTCCATCTAATCACGTACTATATCCTGCGAATCAACTTCACAATTTCAATTCGAAATACGTCAAATCTAAGTTAACAAAATTCACCACAAACCGTATATGCAACATTTTTCGCTAGGCCTGATAGTTTCTGAGCAATGGTACATGGCGTATGGTAACATTCTATTCTGTACAAAAAAAATCTTTGCGCATTTTAGTTATTAACCAACTTCCAAAAAAGCAGGAGGTTATCAGTTCGTAGGAATATTTTATTTTATTTATTTCTTATTTTTTATTTTTTATTTTTTATTTTTTATTTTTTATTTTTATTTTTTTTATGTACCGCATAACTTTGGCCCACGTCGCCACATTTCGGATTAAGACTGCGTGATTAAGTGAAACCATTTTTTTCGCTGAATAACAGTAAATTCTAAATATCTCGAAAGCTTAGCTCGGTGAGGTTTGGAAAATATGTTTAAATTTTTGTAATAAAAGTAATAAATATTTCAAATTGGGTTTGCTGAAACCACCTCATTTGCGTCATATCCACCGAATTAGTGCCAAATATTTAACTTTTCTCAGGAAATCTCTAAAACAATTTTTTGTAAATCGCATCTTGTGAGACAAAAAAGGCAAAATATACCCGATGTTTTTTGTGCACTTCTGAAAAAGACAGCGAATAGTTCGTAATTGTTTCGCAAAAACCCTGAAGAAACAATTACAAGAAGCCCGACACGTCGCGACAAGATACCGAAAGTTCCCGAAACATTTCGTAAAATTGGAAACTAACGAAATTCAGGGCATAAATTCCGAAAACGAATATTAAAAAAATTTTGAAAATTGGCGGAGTACTCCGAAGAAAAGTCGAAAACACAAACAAAAAATATACAGACATTTATTTGAAAGCTCGCCAAAATATATCAAAAAACTGTCAAAAAGTTTCGAATAAATTACAAAATCTCAAATAATTTCAGTTTGTC
>NW_016169213.1:0-17833 GCF_001687245.7 Rhagoletis zephyria
GGTAATTTTTTCTTTCTTTATCAAATTTAATAATTTGGTAATTTGTTTTATAATTAGGTATTTTTTCTAGATTCAGTCCAGCATATCACATACAGATCCCGATTTCACATTAGAATGTGTTCCGTAAGAGTATTCATAGGTGTGATCTCTAAGAAACCGTTTGAAAGTGGCTATTGCTTTATCTACCGTGTCCTTTCCCGGAAAGTTCTGAGTGGTCATAGCTTTCCCTGTCAATTCTATGTAAATATGTATGTTCTCATTCAAAAAGTTACGGAATTCGGTAAGGGACTTCACTTTGTCTGTCTGTCTAAAGATTTCAGCAATGTCTTTAAGCGTTAATTTTTTTTTTAGATATTTGCGACCACTTGTTAACATATGTATGTATGTATGTGTATACGTGTGTGTATTGGCCTTAACTGAACAAATGTTGATTTTAAAGTGCTCCAAGCTTTGAGGTATATTCCCATTAGCAGCTTCATAAAAAAGTCCTATGGTGCCCAGTAGGATGATCTCGATGGTCAAATGACATCCCATCTACGAAAAATTATGCGCCTGATAATCCTCTGTTGACACTGTCAATGATCAGATGAATTCAATTGTTTTGTGGCATGAGCCTTACATGGCTGGAGATGTATATGCAAGATATCCTATTATGAGCCATTGAACAATCGAAAAATTTACTTAGGTTTGAAATTTTAAGAAAGACTTTCTGGTTTTGTGGTTTTCAGCGATAACGCAGATATAAAAATTAAAAAAAATATAAAATTAATAAAAATTAAAAAGTTCAAAATTTAGATGAAAATTTGTTGAATTTTTTCTATGTTCTGCATATAGTTTGAAAGCTTGACTTATGTAGTTTTTCGATTAAAGCACGAACCAAGCTTTTATAAAAAAAATGACAAAAAAATTTTAGCTTGAAAAACATTACAAATATTAAACAAAAAACACCATACACTCACTTTTGATTGCCAGTTTACATACATATGTACTCGTATTTAGGTACAGTTCTGCACAAAAAATAAGTTTGGTCATTTTTTGTTAAACTTCGTAATTTTTTCTGGTCATTTTAGTAAAAAAATGTTGTGGAAACACTGCTGGCAACGCCAGAAAAACAGCGCCGGTCTTGTTTGCACAGGAAAGAAAATTTTAAGGACATAACCTTCCCATGTTTAGATGCGCAATCCTTTCTTGTTTGCTATTACTCTTTTAATCATTCTACGAGTCGTAATATTACGACTTCTCTGACTTTTACTCTGAGTTCGCCGCTATTCCTTATGCAAATAGAAAACTAACAGCTCTCAGCGTGTATTGCCAACTCTTGGCTCTATTAGCATAAAACGGTTACAAAATGACCTTTCGGCAACAGAAGGGTTAAATAAGGACGCTTTCAAATTACTGCAAATTTTAGCAATTCACAACACCAAATTTTACTAAAAGTAAAATGCAATTTTCTAATCTACCTAATTCTTACACGAATTGCCTTAACTTTTCACAGGACAAGCAAATTTTTTCTCTAGATAAGCACAAAATTTGCTGACCCTTAAAAACAATGGCACCAAAAAAAGGTAGCCATAACAGACTTGCAAGAATGAAAATCATGGATGCATGCGAGAATGTATGAGCTTACAAGCTCTTGTATGTTGGTTTAAGGATAACTTTTGCAGCTATTAGGGTATCCCCAAAGACCTGCATACATTTTCAACGCTATCCACACACACACACACACACATTCACTCTGTTGGGCAGAAAAGTAGCAAACTCGACAAAAAAAAAATACTCATTTGTGCGCCGCAAAAAATCCTTGGCATTTATTTAAACTCCCCTCGTGCTGCGCTGCTACAGTTCACTCGGCAAAGTGCAATTTGAGTGCATAAAGGATTAAATTAAATTTGTATCAACGGAGTGAGACTGGCAGTGCAATTTGTTTGGGTGCGGCACAAATGGGATTGGCAACAGCATAAGCAGCAACGAAAAAAAAACGCTAACGCATGTGCCACACTGTGCAGCAGCCAAAAAAGAGCTCGTTAAAGTCATTTGCGTCATGCCGTCGACAAATTTAAATTATGTTGCATGTTATCGCACAAAAAGTTCGCCATGTGATTTTTTTTTCTTTCAAATTAAATGAATGCAAAAAGAATGCAAAACGAATAAGTGAAAGAAAAAACTGCTCCCTTTCCAATAATATTCAAATTAATTCACAACTGCGGCCTACATGGTGATGCTGTAATTACAAATACATATCTATCTACGTACTATAGGTATGTGTATATAGTGAGATGTGCATGAACATATTTGTGTATGTATGTATGTATCATGCCTATAAGAGTATCAGTCTTATTTTTGCATTTGTGTACAAAAACAAACTTCCAGCGAGCCAACGAGGATATGAAATTTGTATGCATTGGTGTAGAAAATTCCTTTGGCAGTGATTTGTATGCATTGTATTTGACTTTAACACCGCCGTTACCAACACAGACACATCTACATACATTTGTACGAATGCATTTATAAACTTGGCAGGTTTGCCGACATAAATATTTCAAAAGTGAAATGCAAATCTTTACGAATGTGTACGCGAGCTGGCAAAATCAATGGTTTTGGTTTATATGAATCATAATCAATAAATGTCTTTATATAATCAGGTAAAGAATTTAATTTAATAAGAACGATGTTTCACATTTTCAATGTATTTTCAGCGTTTTTGAACCGAATTCTCAGATAGAGTGTTTCCCAATATAATTTTGAAATAGGGCGTCCTTGAAGAAGTAAAACTTAGTCTTAACCTTATTTTTACTCTTAATCCTAGTTTTGTTCTTTATCTTAAAGGTAATCCAAATGTCAACTTTAACTTTTATCAAAATTTCGAGCTTTTTACCAGAATTTTTTTGGGTATGCAGTTTTTATTGTTTTTGCGCATATTATTCAACAAAACAAAAATTATTAAAAATGAATGCGATTTTTCAGCCGCTCATAGCATGCACTTATTTTACTACCCAAAAAATTTCTAAAAATTCTGGTTAAAAAGCTCGAAATTTAGATAATATTTTTCTAAGTTCTACCCAAATTTTAAAGTGTGATTTATATATTTGTTGTCAAAGCATAAACCATATTTTTTTAAATATCAAAAAAAAGTAGCTTCAAAAAATTATAAATATTACAAACAAAACACCATTCATCCATTTTTGACCGCCACTCTGGTTTAAATAATTTGTTTGCGATTTAAAACAAAAATCAAATTTTTCAAACTTCGATAGCGATATTTTTTAAGTTTTTATCATTTTGTGCATATTTTTTTTTTGTATTGCAAACAAAATAAATGGATACCCCATCATATTGACGTGCACCCTAATCATTTTTTTTTTTTGGTTTTCTACCTTCCTGAACATTATGCCTTTGTTTCCACTGGTAAACACATAAAAAAGAGCAGAGATCTAAATGCAGAATTCCTGATTTCTGATCTCCCTGAGTATGAGTGCGCCTTTAAGACGAACACTGAGCCTGGTCTTACACACTGTCAAATCTTTACTGATGGATTCAATACTGGCACAGTCTCGGCTAAATTATGGTTGTGAGGCATCTGACCCTTAGAGAGATATTACATATTTGATCTGTAATCAGCTATCAGCTCTCACTTTTGGCTATCGAGGCCTTCGACAGATATTGTGTGTATATTTCGCTCAGAAATAATTGTAAGACTTCTAAGAAGGTGTTTGCTTTATTGCTGGATTTTTTTATTTCACTAAGCAAATGGGACTGCAGAAAGCTTGTCTAATTGCTGACTGGTAATTTCTCGTGGGACAAACACCTGTCTTTGATCGGCCAACATAACAATTCCATTTGATCTTCTTGTCTGGGACTGGATGAAACAGCAGAACCCTTTCCCTTATTTTGTAGCCAGCTGCTTACAATTTTTCATGAAATGATCTTTGCTTTTGTAGGACTTGTCTTCTTTTTCTCTCTCCTCTCTTTTAATTGAACGGCCTTGTAAATGTTTATCTTTTAAAGACCGCAGATCGACAAAAAGGTGCAAAAAGTGCCGTCATCCAAAATATTTTTTTTTTTCAAAAATCTGTTTATTCTCTTTGTATGAAACTCTATTACAATTCGCGCTAATAGCTCTGTTAGGAAAATTCCTTTGCACACCAAAATTGAATGAATTCTTTTGACGCCAAATATCTCCAAAAATGCAATGCGTGCTACTGCAGTTTTTATAGCTGGCGATATGCGTTATAAACGCACACATTTGTAAGTGCGAGAGTGTACATCCACGCACACCCGAAAGTAAATATAAAAACGCATCAAAAAAATATTTTTTGCGCTCATCTATGCAAGTTTTTTTTTTGTTTCTGCCCACATTTTTCCCTCAATGCCAGCGCTGAAATATGCGTCAGCGCATATCCTGTTCCTGTGAATGTTTTTTTTCTTTGCTTTCAGTTCCTAGCCAAGCTATGAACGCCTGTGGCGCCCATTCTATGGCTTCCCTGCGGTTTTTATGAGGTTGCACATTGCTTTATCGTGTTGTTTTTATAGCAATGCTGTTTTTTTTTTCATTTTACTAACTGTTCTGTGCGCAGTTATTTTGTGTACTCTGCATTTTAAAACACACACTTTATGTATGTATGTATGTATGATGTATGTATACATACATATGCATCAAAGCTTGCACATTTTAAGTGCTTGATTTTATTTTCATTTCAAAATATTTTGCTTCTCTTCGCATTTAATATTTCTTGTCAAACAAATATCATTTTTTATGTGCGAATCGTGGATGCTTTTAAAGCGGAAAGTATATGTACATATGTATATGTAGTCCACCCAGTAAAATGCAACAGAAAACGTATTTAGTAAAGTGCACTTAGCATTGTTGACGGAAGATTTTCGTTCTTTAGCTTGAAAAGTCAACAATTATGGCAACTGCACGTGTGGTGCAAATGTGCTGAAGGCGCCAATGGATATCCAATTTGCGAGAGCAAAAGTTATTCGCGAAAATTGAGACTTTGTGAATAACTTTTTTTTTTGTTGGGTTGCTCATGTGGAGATGAGATGATTTTTTATATCTGAATAAAATTTAATTTCATTTGATAGTATGAATATATTTACTCTTTAGTTAATTGTCTTCAAATGCAACTTTTTTTGATTGGCTTGTATATTGTGCAAATTTTTACTGATTTTTCTCCAGACCTATAACTTCCACTGTAGAACGAAAAATGCTGTCCAATGTGGGGAGTATTGTTCTCATAAAACCAGCACTTACACAGAACTATTTGAATATACTGGCTTCTTGTTAAAACACTCGAGGAAAAGCGTTGACAGACGCATGAAGTGTTGCGAGCAGGGAGTTGGAGCAATCTTGGATCACTTTTTATGCAATGGTATTGCTGCTTTTAAATATTGCTCATACGCCCTGACACTAGCTCAGTTATCTGAACGGAGTATTCTTAAAGTGTTTCGCTGTCCGAAGTAAGCTTTAATTAAGCAGATTTTAAAAATTAAAATGAATAATCTATAAATTTTTGCTTCCCTTCCCTTTCAATTTAGTAGACTCTTTTCAGTTACTCATACGCCCTGTCATCACCCCAGTTTTCTCTACAAAGAATGCCAGACATTGTAATTGAATTTTTGCTTTGCTTAAATCAAAAGCAAATCATAGGCATAGGGGCTTTAAAACTTAATTCCTATTAAACTTTTTAAAATGTTACTAAACCCCTTTCTTCGCATTTTCGTGCACTGTCGAGGCTCAGAAAAATTTTAGATTGTTATGTAGATCTGATCAAACAGATATATGTATTTGCCCTCTACTCTTCACAACACTTCGTCACGCCCTATAAGTACAATCACCAGAATGTTTAGATTAGAATTTGAGGTTGGGGAGTGTAACTGCTCAATCTCGTCGACTCGCAATGGTCTCACACTCAAGTAGGTTGATGCTAAGGGGTTTCTTGAGCTGAGTAACCAAAGTGACAAAGATCATTTCATCAGATTCCTCGCTTATACAAATGGCCTCAGTTTCTCTTTAAATAAGGTAATTAGCAGTCTGTACCTCTTCGGGTTATCAGATCAATCAGTGGTGAGAATAGATTTCTTTTCTCTTTCAAATGTGATAATTTCTACATAACCATGGTCCTCTGCAATAACGGTACAACTCAACACTTCATGTTTTTGAGTTATATCGCAGATTAGGTTTGTAAATAACCGTATTTTGGTGTGGCAAATCAACATAGGCTTTGACAGTTCAGACCAAAAGTGTTGAGGCCGAAAAAATGTTTTTCATCAGCAGGTTTTTGTATGTAATAACTTCAGGTCAAGATTAGAAGACTGCGCTTTGAATGCTTTGCTGTTCTTACGTACACATTTTAAGTGCAATCATAAACCGGCTGAAAAGGGGTGTGTGCTTTTAACCAGACCCACCTACCAATATGTATTTCAACCCGCTTAATCCGAATCTGAGATGCGTTTGACTCATACACCATCAAAATGTTGAGTAAATGTTTTGCCATTTATTTATGGAGTAGAATAAACATGTGTTTGTATTTTTTTTATTTAATTTTTTTTTTGTTTTAATCATTACTATTTGTATCTAAATTTTGAAAATTTTCATCTGAATTTTTAGAAAAATTTTGAGTATGCAGTAGCGTGGGCCAAAAATCCGCTTTTTTGTACACCTATTTCTATTGAGAAAAGGTTGGCCAATATCTTAGGCTCGCCCAAGTCCATTAAAGTTAAATGTGTTCAAAAAAAATTCTTAGCTTACTTCGATCGTAAATTTAATGCTCTACAAAAAAGGTTATGCTACCAAATTATGTAGTACTATTTTTTCCAGAGACAATTGTAATTTTAGTAAACAAAAAATTGTTAATTAATTTATGTATTAATTTAAAATTTTTTTAATTTTTTTAATTTTCTTTTATTTTTCTAAAAATTCCGATTAAAAAGTTCAAAATTTAGATACGAATTTTTCTAAGTTCTGTATGAAGTTTGAAAGTTTGACTTATGTGGTTTTGATTAAAAATGTTAACTTGAAAAACATTGCCAATATTTGGCCTAAAACCACCATCCATGCACTCACTTTTGATCGCCAGAGTAACTAAATATGCTTTCCTCAATCACATGGTTTTTTAAATATAATTTAAAAAATGTATTACTTAAAGTTTTTTCTGTACTAATAAGTATGTGAGTCTTACAAGCAGTTTGTCGTAAATTTTAAATAGTTTTATTTCATGGTATGTTTAATTGCTTCCAGTTATTGAATTTTTTCTCATGTTTATAAAAGTTATGTGAATCCCGAGATTACTAAAAAAATATCCCGAAATGCCGGGATCACAATTTTACGCATATTTTGGCATCCCTGCAGAGGACTATCGATATCTTTAATGTTGCTCATACGACCTGCCGTCCCTACCTTCCCGCAGACGTATTCAATATGAGAAATCTTAAAGTTAATTATGCATCTCCTATTTGTTTGTTTAACGCTCCCAACAATCGTCTGCTGGTTTACGTATAGCCCCCGCCCACCGTTTTTAACCCCCTTTTCCCTTCTCACCTGATACCGGCGTACTAGTCGCCGTATTCGTTGCAATCTGTTCGGCTGCTGCTGCTGCTGCTGCAGCCGTTGTTGTTGTATCGGCCGTGGTTGCTGCTGCCTCTGATGGCACCTCTGCTTGCGCCACTGCTGCTGCTTCTTCAGTTGCGGCTGTTGTTGCTTGCGTCGTCGTTGTTGTTGTTGTGTTCTTATTAGATTTATTCTTTTTGTAGCGACATCCACGAAATCGGCACATACTTGCAGCCTGGCCCATGGGGCCCGCCAGCAATGCGAATGTTAGTCCCTCCGTTTTAAAGAATTTAATTTTGATTTACTACCGGGCACTGTATCGAATGCGTCGTGGACCAGTGTCGCGGATTTTTGTTGTAGACAGTAATGTGCCAGCTCTATGCAAGCCAATTTGCTATGGCACAATTGCAGCGGAGGATGTTGGTTGAGCAGCAGCAATAAGTGCTTGCGTGTTTGTTTTTGTTTCTCTGCTGCTTGTTGTTGCTTAAGCGTTTTAAATGCAGCCGCGCTTATGGTTTGTTTGGTTTGCAATTTTTGTTGATTTTGCTTTTGCTGTTTCCTTGGAAATTTAATTAACAGCTGCTTTTGTGGCTGCCGTGACTGCTGATGCAGCTCTTGTTGCTGCAGCGCTTTTGTTTTGATTTTCGCTTTGGATTTTAATAATATTAAAAACTCCAATTGACTTGTTGTTGTATGCACTTTCATAATAGCTTTCGTTGAATTTCGCCACTCACTGCCTCAACTACCACTCGTCGTTTTAATTAATTTGATGAAGATTTTGTTGGTTGTTGGCTGTTGGCTTTGTTTATTTACTGGTTTTTTGCTGAACTTTTGTTTTTGTGAGCTTTGAGATGTTTTTTTTTTTTAAGTAAATTGAGCTGAATTTCAACTAAGCGGTAATGTTCAATTCAAAATTCACTCTCATTCCTTAAATCTTGGAAAATTTACACATCACCAAGATATTTTAATGAAATGTTTGCTAAAAAAGATTTTAAAAATTTTAGTACCAAATTTCATAGAAAAAAAATTATAGAAAAATAAAATACAAAAAACACTTTTTTCAATTCTTTAATTTTTAAGGAAATTTTTTTTTATAGCGCGTTGGGTTTTATATAATTTTTATGAGTTCACAACTTTTCACTGACAGCAACGAACTAACACCTAAAAAAAAAGATTTTTTTTTTTAATTATAATTTTTATTTTTTTTTTTTGCGCGGCCTTTATAATATCACACTTTTTCGGTAAAAGCAAAGTTCAAAAAAAAATCTTAAAAATAAATCGTTGAAAATTTGTTTTTATTTTTAATGGCGTTCAGTCTGTTTCGGTGAAGCAAAGTTTACAAAAAAAAACTTTTTATAATCACAATTTTTGTTTTTATTTAGCGTTACAATTTATACAATTTTTTAGAATCACGCTTTTTCACTTACATAAGTTCAAAAAAAAATTGTAAAAGAACTTTTCCTGATTTTTTTTCTTTTTCTTATTTAGCGTTAAAATTTATATACATTAAAAGCTCTAACTCTTTCGCTGACAGCAATGAAGAAAAAAATTTCTTTTAACAATTTTTTTTCTAATTTAGCGTTACTTTTCGCATTATTTTTATAAGCTCAAACTTTTGCGCTTAAAACAAAAGTTCAATAGAAATTCTTAAAACAAAAAAATTTAAGATATTTATATTTTTTTAGAGTTACCTTTATATAATATTTATAAGTTCAAAAAAATCTAAAAAAATCGTTCAACATTTTTTTTATTTTTCGTTAAATTAAAATTTTTTGCTGACAGCAAGGACAAAAAAACTGCTTTTAAATACAATGTTTTTTTTTACTTCTTTTATTTATTGCTACGTTTTATACGATATGTATAAGTTCACACTTTTTTGCTGAAAATAAAGTTAAAAAAAAATATATTTTTTTTTCACAAATCATTTTTTATAGCATTAGTTTGTATGCATATCAATTTTATAAGTTTAAGTTTTTTCGCTGACAGCAAAGAACAAAAAAAAAGAAACATATTTTTTTTTGTTTATTTTTTATTTTGCGTTAGCTTTTATTTCGAATTTGCTAGTTCAAACTCTTTCGCTAAAAGCGAAAAAAAAAATAATAAAATATTTTTTTCAAATGTTGTTATTTTTTATAGCTTCAATTTGCATTTACAACATTTTTATAAGTTGAAACTTCTTCGCTGGCATCATGGAACAAACAGTTTTTTTATTAGTATTTTTTTTTATTAACAAATTTGATTTGCTTTTTTTGCCATTGTGTATCATTGTCATAAGTTCACACTTTCCCTGAAAGCAATGTTTAAAAGAAATGTTTTTCTTCTTTTAGCGTTTTTTTCTACCATTTTCAATGGTCTTCCCTTGTGGGCTAAAAGCAAAGTTAAGAAAAATTAAAAACTTATAACAGCATTTAAAACTTGTCAGATGCAAATCATCACCAAAACTATTCAATCACGCAGTAGCCACGGAAGTATGTAAAATGTTTCCAATACAAGTTCCGTTTTTTCACACATTTTAATAATAGTTTTTTACGAATATATGCTTGTGTGCTTCTTTGTTTGTACATGCAGTTGTATGCTCTAATTTTCACACTTCTCAACACGTGTAAGGTCTTATTAATTTCATTTCATATACTAAATACATATGTGCATTTAGTTGTGTGTTTCTATACGAAACGTGTCGTATTACGCACAAGTAAGTGACAGCATACTGTTTCTATGAAAATATCGCCAACACAGGCAGCACGTGTGTATGCTGACGTACCTAGTCTGCAGGTATGTAGGTATCATGTGTATATAAATATATTTATAATTGTAAATTTTTATATTATATGTATTTAGGTGTTTTAACCATATGCATAGCAAAAGTATTTGAAAGCTTTTGCGTCAGCAGGATATACAATTATGTGCATACATATCTACATAACTTTGAGCTTAAAAACATACAACTGGCATAAGTATGCTCTTCTTCTACGGACTTAAATACATATTTGCTATTAGTAAACTAAAAATAACATATGAATGTGTGAATATAAATATGTATGTAACTAAGTACATACATACATAACTATGAATCTATTTATTTTATGTGTTTACAGTATATTTTGCTTTGCTCCCTCTATGCTTAAGTGCACATTTAAGATACCTACCCCAAAATGCACATCAAAAGCATTAGTTTTAACATTTATAAGGAAACTGCTCCGATAGATGCATTCAACATACCTGCACATTGGCGATACCTGCCTTAAAAACTGTGCGACTAGTATCAATTATCAATGAAAGTATTACGTTTACCTACACTGGCCCTACATTACCTAATTTTACATCCTTTCATTTATTTTGCTCATCTCGCAGAACAACGAAAATGGCTATCAACTTATGTAGTTATATAGATAATTAGATAACATTAGATAACAAATTTCGCTTGCAGTAATTTCTACATGGTAAGTGCTCCACCAATATTTGGTTTCATAGGGATTCGGATACCTTCCTCATTGAAGTAGTAAAGAAAATTCGCTTAAGTGCCTTTTTCGGCCACGTGCACAAGTTTTTCGTGCAAAGAAGGATGTGCAGCTAAGCAAAATATACTGTACTATGTATTTTATGTGTTGAGTCTACAAGACCTACCAGAAAATTAGCGTAATTTCCCAGGCCTTTTGGAGTATCCACAGTGTAATCTAATCACTGAAAAACTCTTTTTTCTCATACATTTTTTAATAGCCAAATAATCTTTAATAATCGTACTTGAATTCACTATTGTTATAAATAAATTTATCAACATTACCAATGAGATATTTATCGATTTCACCAACGATATACTTATTTATCGAAGTAATTATCGATATATTTATGTATTTATCGGTATACAATATTTAAAGAAAAACTTGACTAGTACGATAATGGTCAATAGTTATACATATGTAGATACTTGTACTTATTAGTCGATCTTATTATCGATATCATAATGACCCATCTTAAATTTCTATATTTTAAGCTTTCCTACTTTCATCATTAGCTTGAATTTGAGCAAATAAGGGTGGCTTTCGTTTGTATTTACAGAATGTATCAAACTCCCTTTACAGTGCAATTCCGGCTAAGATAGTAAAAAGTGTTTTGTAAGACAAATGAAAGACAGATGGCAACAGAATTCCTAAGACTTTTGCTATTGTAGCACAAAAGCCTTAGAAAAAAGGTTGTTTATTCACCACTCGTGGTGAAAAGCACTTGTATATCATTTAACTCCAACCATGGGCAATGGACGTGTGGGCAAATTCCAGATCCGAATTCGAGTCATCGGGGAGCGGAACTTTTTTTTTTGTTTTTTTTTATTCCATTTTTTTATTTTTTTTTATTTAATTTTTAGATTTTATTGTTTTAAAAATAAAAATATATATTTTTCAATTTAATTTTTAAAAACCTATTTTATGTATTTTTTTCTTAATTTGATTTTCTTTTATTGTTTAGATGTTATTGTGTTAAAAATAAGAATATTTTTTTTATTTCATTTAATTTTTAGGAATTTAATTAATGTTCTCTTTTATTTTTTTTCGTTTTTAATTTAATTTTCTTTTTTTACTTTTTTAAACTTTATTGTGTTAAAAAAATTTTTATATTTTATTTTATTTAATTTTCAGGATCTCTTTTTATTATTTTTTTTTTGGTATTATGGTCTTTTAAATTTAATTTTTAAATTTTGTTTTAAGCAAAAAAATATTTTATTAATTTCGTTTAATTTTTAAGTACTACATATTTCCTTTTCCTTAGGTGATTGTCTTTTTGCTAATTTAATTTTTAGATTTCATCGTTTTGGAAAGAAATTTTGTTTATACCATTTAATTTTTAAATGTTTTTTAATTTTGTTAATATTTTTATTTTTTTAATGTTCTTTTATTTATATATTTTATATTTTTGAAAAGAGAAATATATCTTTCAGTTAGTTTTTCGAAAGACAGTAAACAGCTTTCAAGGTAGCTACCACAATTGACAATTTCTGCCCTATTAGTCCGACTTTTTTTAGCCTTGGTGGGCAGTTTAATATTAAAACTGCGACTTCTAAACTATACCGCTTATTTGACGTTATTTGCCATAAGCAAATTTCGTATAATACAAATTATATACAAATTAGGCCAAGAGACCTAGTGTCGGTAAGAATATTTTACCAAAATGTAATACAAAATTATTCAAATTTTTCTAATAAATAATAATAAAATATTTATATCAAAATTGTTCTGTATTCGGTTAGTGCTTCGGAGCAGCTCGAGAAGCAGCTATCAGTGTGCGTATGTACATATGTATGTATGTATAATTTGCATAATGCCCAGCAAAAATTTACAACAGTCCAAGCGGCAATAAAAATGCAATACCACAGGATCTCGTGCATATGTAAATTTCTACTTTTCAAAGCAAACATTAGATTCACATTTTATCTGTGTACATTAGGGCGGGTGGGAAAATACAAAATGTTTGATGCGAAAATTGTATATGTCTTAACAGGTGCTATTTTAATCCCTTATTCTTGAAAAGAACTCCTGGTTCTCTGCAACTATATTTTCAGTCTGTGGAATATGCTTCAAATATTGAAAATTAGCCGGGCAATACCAATTTTTCAAATCTTTACAACGACTTGTGTAGATCAAATCCGGAACTTATTTTCTATCGTAAAATCATAAAAAAAAAATAAATTGGACAGAATAAAAGTAAGTAACATCAATATTTTAGTAAATTAAAAATTAAATAGGAAATAAAGTTTAATTGATTACAATATTGATATTACATACTTTTAATATGCCCAATTAATTTTTTTTTTATGATTTTATGATAGGAAATAAGTTCCAGATTTGATCTACACAAGTTGTTGTAAGAGTTTGAAAAAAAATTGTATTCCCATTCTTATTTTCAATTTTTCAAGCTCAAACCGCAGACTTATTGTCGCAGAGAACCTGGATTTATTTTCAAGAATAAGGCATTACAATTTTCGTATCAAACATTTTGTGTTTTTCGGCCCGCCCTAATGTATGTACATATACATATGCATGTCAGCATAGCAGAATGCAAATAAACTTAGCTAAAAAAGCAACCAACAATAATAAAGTGCTATAATGAAGTGTTGGCAGAAGTCAGCGCAGCGAAAATGACAATGACAGCCAAGCAACGCCATCACTACAGCAACTACCGCCACCACCTACTGCGCCCTTTTAGGACTTTTGAGCTTTGCTAACTTATAATTTATGCATAAGATTTCTGACATTTTTATGTGAATATTATGCGATGCGTAAATGAGCGCATAAATATATTTGCATTTTCATTTACATACATTTGAATGTACATACATACATACATATGTATAGTATCAGGCGTTCTCGCATAGATACTTTTTGTTTGAGATAGCTCGAAATTGAAAGCAACAGAGGCAACAACAGCAGCAGCAGCAGCCGCCGCCGCCGCCAACGACGAGTCAATTAACAATCATAATATTTACGTAGAAATTTAGTGTAGGGTAGGCAAAGCAGAAAAGCGTGATGGCGTCGACGGGCGTGCAATGCACACGCAAACAAACACACATACATACTTATAGATTATATTATGTATGTATGAACGCACGTACAGTTAATCCACACTTGCTTATAAATTTTAAAATAAACAAGAAATTGGCAAAATAAACATGACAATTTTTAAATAAACAAAAATCTAAAAAATAAACAAATAGCAAATGGCAAACGGCAAACGGCAAACGAATATAACCAAAGTAGCGGCAATGAAGATGATGAATTAGTGAAGCAAGTGCGAAGTAGAAACGGTGGGTGTGTGTGTGTGTGTGTGCGTGCTTGAGATAGTCGAGTCAGCTTTGTTGCGGTGTAGGTACGTGTGTGAGCTGCTTGCTCTACAGTTCAACTGGGAGGCGCACACTGCGTCGTGCCGCGTGGGTAGTTAACTGCCTGGCTAACTGTCATGAGATGCCGCCACGCGTTAAGTCAATTGACGTTGAAGAGCTGTCTATCAAAAAAGGCGGCAGTTGTAATTTTATATTTATTTGAATTTTTTATTGTTTGGAGACCACACACACAAGACGCAGCGCTATGTATGTACATTAGGGTGGTCCAAAAAAGTAGAGTCGGAAATTTAATGCTCTCACCCCCTAGGATTGTTCTATACCGAAAAAAGTATACCCCTGTCGCTCAAAGCGCTTAAAGTTTCCCATGTATTTTGTATGGTGAAAAAAGACTTTTCGTAGAAATGGCATAGAATCCATGAAAATCCAAATTGTTAAATCTGAAAACTCTGCTTCTCTTCAGAAGGCTTCAGTGAATAATGCCCAATTGTTTATTTAAACATTTTTTAGTTTTAACTATTTTTTAAAGGTCTCCGAAATATCCCCAAAAAAAAATCAAATATACAAAAAGAAATATACAAAAGAAAAAAAGAAAAATAGTTTAAATTAAAAAATGTTTAAATAAACAATTGGGCCGTATTCTCTGAAGTCCTCTGAAGAGAAGCAGAGTTTTCAGAATGAAAAATTTTGATTTTCATGGATTCTATGCTATTTCTACGAAAAGTATTTTTTCCCCCATACAAAATACATGGGAAACTTTGAGCGCTTTGAGCGATCTCTAAATATATTTTGATTTTAAAATAAAAAAAAAACAGGGGTATACTTTTTTTCGGTATAGAACAATCCTAGGGGGTGAAAGCATTAAATTTCCGATTTTACTTTTCTCCCATACATTTTTGGACCACCCTAATGTACATACATATGTAAGTATATTTACAGGCCAATTCTGACTAACAAAGTTGCAAGTCTTCTGTAATAAAAAAAGGAAAGACAACAGACAAGATACTAATTTGAAAGATTTTGTTTATTCTGGCACGAAAGTCTTAGAAAAAAAAAAGCTCTCTTGCCAGTTTTGAAGAGCTCTTTTTACAGAAAGGACTTGAGTATTTTCAAATGGATTTGCACATACTATATACATATGTATATCTTTTTGCTCCAACAGTCCCGGAATTTTTCCTGTTTTTAAATCCTTTTTTTTCTTTTTTAATTTAATTTTCATTTATTTTTTAGATTTTATTGCTTTGGCGAAGGAAAAATTTTATTTTTTAATATATTTAATAATTAATAATTCTTATAAATTTTTTAATGTTTTTACGTTTTTTAGTCATAAATTTTTTAAGATGTAATTTTCTTTTATTTTTTTAGATTTTATTGTTAATAAATATAAAAGTTTTTTTTGATTTCGTTTATTTTTTTATTTTCCTGTTTTAATTATTTTTCTTTTCTTTTTAACTTAATTTTCTTTGAGTTTTTAGATCTTATTGACTTAAAAATAACAATATATATTTCTTTAGTTTAATTTAATTTAATTGAATTTTTATAAACTTATTTTGTGTATTTGTTTTTTTTTCTTTTTAGCGTAATTTTCTTTAATTTTTAGATCTTATTATTCAAAAGGAAAATACTGCCTTTTTCGATAATTGATAATTTAATTATTTAATTATCAATTATCTCTTCTAATTTTATTTTCTTTAAATTTTTAAAATTAATTTTTTTTTTAAAGATAATAGATATTTTTCATTTCATTCAATCTTCAAAAACTTATTTCATTTACACTTGTTTCTTTCTTATAATTAAATATATATTTTTTTTGATTTATTTTTTTTTTTTACTTTATTTAAATTTTTAGCTTACATTCATGAAGTTAGTTGTACGTTTTGCTTAAAAATGTCTTATTAAGTAATCTTTTAGGAAATAAATGCCCCTCAAAGTGGCGATTTGCATCTTGCTACCGATTTTTGTTTTCATCACATTAAACTGAGAGAAAACCCTTTCCAAATTTGCCGTTGAAACCACTTAGAAAATCTTCAAGTGCTGCCAGAGGCCTTCATAATGAAGATTTTTTATACGGAATTTTGATTTCATTTTAATATTTTCAGTATGAGATTTTGACTGTATTTTTTTTTTTTTTTGTTGAATGAATCTCCATGTTGAAGATAAATTGTCACTTCTGGCAACACTGTTCTCAACAGTCAAGGTTTATCCAAGACCTTTTCCTTAAATCATAACAGAACCGCTAAACTGAACGATGCAGAAGATAAGGTGGATCTACAGGCGGTGGGGGATGAGTTCACGACCTATCAGGCCGTTACGTACCGGAAATATAGAAAGTCTCAGCACCAATCATTGCATAGAAGTAACGTAACCAACTTAAGTAGTACTACACTTAACCTATTGCAAATTAGGAAGAAATCATTGTTGGAAGTTCTAAAATAAACTAAAGCCTTCCCATATAGGGCGGAGTGTCATGCACAATAGATCACCATAGAGGTCACAGTACATAAGGCACATAGTAATATGTAATAATAATAATTTCTAGTATTAACCAATCAAAAATTTACTATGCGAATGAAATGTTATTTGCTATGGGCGGAAAGTTCATGATTCCGCATAAAGCATTTTCCTGTCAGCATACTAAATTAAATACGTTTAACCACATTGAAAATGATCTCAACCAAGAATTACTTACATTTCGCAGGAAACACTCATACTTTAATTTCCTTTTCAATTTATATATGACATCACATTAGTGTACATTTTAGTCCACGGCAACTCACACACATGCACACACACTCACTGACACACCCAACACAGAGTGGAAAAATCAAATCTGCGAATGCACTGCATACATACATGTAACTGTATTACTGTCCATTTTCATGCCAACAAATAAATATACATATGCATATGTACATACATTTGTGTGCATGTAGATTTATCTGTACGCATTTCCATTAACTTTTATCTATGAATGTATGTATATACAAATATATGCATACATATGTAATGAATTACGAGTGCCTGGGGATTAAATATCAATAACAGCAACAGCAATGCCACAAGGTGTATAAACATTCCATATGTCTGTATATGTACATACACATGTATGTATGCATAGATTCGTTTGCGGCGAGACCGCTAACAACAAAAAAGGAAAAAAACCGAAGCACTCACCTTTATCCGGCACTCAGCGGAAAATGCATTTCCAGGTAAAATGTGCTTTGCCGCTCGCAAATATGCATATCTTTTGCGTAAATTGAATTTTCAATTGCATTTTTGGTGGTGGTAAATATGCTATATATATAGATACATACATACATAAGTTATGAATGGAATTCAGACATTTCGCTGGCTCGTTGATAAAGTGCACGAGGTGAGGTGTGAAGAAGTGGGAATGCAGTAAAATAAGCCGCTTAATGGCCGTGATTTTTTTTTGCTTTTAAGTTTAAAATATATTT
>NW_016169214.1:0-17828 GCF_001687245.7 Rhagoletis zephyria
ACTAATGCATGAAAATCCTAACCTCAAAAAAATCACCCGTTATAATATCCACTGGCAAAAACGCGTTTATTTTGTCCTTTGGAAAAAAAACAAATTAATAATAATAGCAATATATAAATTTATCGAAAAATTTGTGAGGCCTTTTTTGTAGAAAGTTCAATTCTCATCTGACAAAAAAATTAAATTAATAAATACAAAAATTTCAAAAAATGCATAAACACAATCGTTTTTTTTTTTTTTTTTTTTTGAAAAATGAAACGTTCGTAGAAAAGCCACGAGCCACCATGTAGTGGCCATGTAGTGTATTTATATATGTACTTAAATATGTGTACACAAGGTATGTATTCTCTAATTAAATCATTTTCCGCATTCCTTTTTGTATAATGAATTTCTCCACATACCAGACCTCATAATTTGTATCCTTAGCTTTCGCATTTTGCTCTATATCACATACATGTACTCACTTACCACATGTTGCTTGTCAAACCATATTGCGTACATACGTGTCTATATAAACATTTTGTCATGTGTCACATTCACTCAAGCTCAAGTATTTAATTAGTTGGTTAGAAAATTATTGCTTCATATATCACAAATCTGAATTATAATAAAATGTATGTACACACTTNGTGTCACATTCACTCAAGCTCAAGTATTTAATTAGTTGGTTAGAAAATTATTGCTTCATATATCACAAATCTGAATTATAATAAAATGTATGTACACACTTGAATTTGGAGGGGGAGAAATCAGAATACCGGGGTTACAGGTAATACATATGTACATATGTATGCATTTATGTATGTATGTACATTAGAATGCTTCATGCTGCGCAAAAAGAAAACTGAGAATTTCTGCTTAGTTGAGCGCCTTCCTTTAATTCGTGTAGGAGATAGCATCTGCAATTATCATTTCATATGAAAAACAACTTATGAAAATTGATTTCACAAATTTTGACAGCATGTATTGCAATTTCCTAATGAACATTTTATGAATATTTGAGGTGCCGCTGCACGTTGAACTAACAGCAAACACCATATTGACATTAACAATACAAACATGACAGTCAAAAGAAGAAACGGATAGATGGCACACTCAAACAGGGGTGACAGGCGCTCACTAAAATACAAAGTCGGTATATTTATCATGCAGATCTGGATGCATTAATCGGAATTTCTCCAACACCATTTTTGGAAGCTCTTCTAGATCTCACCCCATACAATATTCAGCCTACGGTGAATATGGCTATCACAAATATTCATAGCACTGCTGTGATCAAAATAATCTACTGACTCTCTTCTTGCCAGTGTGGTCTGACGAACATTCAGTTCTGAGCAGTACACTCCCTCTCCTAAGTACTCCATAATTCATTTTTGAGCCATCAGTGAAAAAGTTAAATATCTTCCGGCTAGACTTCGTGCCTCTATGCCAACCGTTTTCTTTGATAGCAACGCGAAACTTCCTATCCCAGTTATAGCAAGGTACCATGTAATCTGGTGTGACAACATGCCCTTTGGTTATTGAGCTGTGGCCAGTGTTTCTTTGCTTTAACTCCCCTGTTGCAATCAGTCTCTCTGCGGACCTAGCCTTTCCTTTCCTTTCGATTGATAGGTAGTGTGTGGAGAATTTTTTCTAGTGCAGCTATTGAGTCGTCTTCAGTGTCCCTGTTGTACACAATAGAGATAGACGTTGAATACTCTCCTTTGGATTGAGATAAGTGCTCCTTTCTGTTGAGGTCCACTACACCAGCGCGTCGTAGAGTAGTGTTGGCCTCACTATTGCTGTGTAGCACGAGTGCATTAGGGCAGGGGATAGGCCCCTGCATGCGTCGAGAGCATAACTTGCTTTTTTCACTCTGTCATCCATATTTCACCTCCACGGTAGTTTACAGTACAGCGTTACCCCAAGGTTCTTGGTGCTGTCTTTTGGTTTTAGTTCAGTGCCGTTCACTTTAGGGAGTTTTCACGGAGGAGTCTTGTAGTTTCTTGTAAAAAGTAGCATATCCGAGAGCTAATTGCATTATATTACTTATAGTATCTAGGTATTTTCGGTAAAAATTTGTCAAATTTATTTAGTAAGTCGTTTGCCACAAATAACCATAGGAGCAGTGATAGCACCCCTTCCTGTGGAATGCCCTTTACCACCTGCTTAGTTAGTCTGGGTTCACCCCATGATGCTGTTATTTGTCTACAGCTTTAAAGTTTTTTTTATTGATAGAAGACTAGCAGGTTGTTTGTTTGTAAGCTATCCGTAATAGCTCCCCTGTAGAGTACAGTTCTTGTGTTCCAGCGCTACTAGAGCATTCTAAGCAGCCTTTGCCGGTCTTCCATTTGTGCATGCGTGTTACGCTCTGGATAGGCCGCTTGGCATTATGTTGCCTCTTATGTGTTATCTAGGATTTCTCGAGCGTTTTTAGGAGTAGTGAAGTCTTTCGAGTATAGAGGCTGGCCTTATCTACCTTGGGTATGAACCCAACTCTGAAATCTCTGCAGTATACAGGCATATAGTCCAGCTGCAGACATCCCTTTTATATCGCATCTAGTCATGGTATCACTACGTGAGGGACCTTCTGAATCATAGCCGGAAAAATTCCATCAGTTCCAGGCGACTTAAGTGGATGTTTATTACCCATTATATCTTGCTTGTTGTAATAATGTTGGATGGAATGTCATTCAAGTTTCCTTTTTCATATTCCATATCTGCACGTTTACTCATCCTGGAAAGTTCATATCGACTAGGACTTCCAGCGATTCTTCGCAGCTTTCAGTCTAATCATTTCTGCGTATTAGCATTAGACACTTCTTTTGTTTTCTCCATGATGCCGCTGAAATCCTTCCACGATTGCTTCTTGGACCTAGGGATTTTGATAGTGGCACTAACCCTGTATATTTAGTATAAAAGGTGCAATTTTTTTGGCAAAATAATTTATTTATATAATTTTTACAGCATATTATTCGTAGTTTAAAATTAATATTTTCAAAGGAAAGGTCATTTCAGTGGCATAGTCTTCCTGCAAAGTGTGTGCAAAGTCGTATTAAAAAAGAAAAATGAAAAAAATATATTTGAGGCACTTCCAAATTTTAGCAGCATATATTATATATACATACTTATAGTTAGACATTAACATTTTCAAAAAGAAAGGTAATTTCAGTGGCATATTTCACCTGTCAGGCGATCGAGATTGTTAAGCATAAGTGTGAGTGAAGACCACGATATAGCTATGCATTCGAGCGTGAGAAAGAGTGCATGTCGGCAGTTTTTTGCGTTAGAAAACATTGCGATGAGATTAGCTCTGGTAAGGCTAACAGTTCTAGTGCTGTTGTTACGGTAAATCAAATGTTAAGCAAAAATAAACGGACAGGTACATACTTGTACATATAATTGTTTTTTAATACTGAAAGCGTTCCACTAAAAATCTTATTAATATTTTTGAAAAAAAAAAAATTACTTTTATGATGGTGTGGACTATTCTGTAGAGTTTACGTAAATTTCAAAATCGAAAGAGCTTTAAAACTATTTTTGAAATTTTATTTAAAAATACACTATTTTTCGAATTTCTAGTGCCAAGCAAGTGATGGTAATTTGCTGTATAGGAAATACGTGAACATGAAGTTAAATCACAGCACACAACATGGAAATCTAAAAAGCATTTCATCATATAAAAATGCTAAAATTAAGCTATCTTGATTTTAAATATTTTTCCCAAGTGGTCAAATATATCGGAAAATTATTAAGATTGACGTGAGCTTGAAAATAACAACAAACAATTTTATTAGCTCAAACTCTTCTATCATCTGAGGTGATTTAAAAAAAAAAATATGTTTAATACCCTAATTTTATTAAAAAAAAAAATCTGATAAAAATACGATAAGTTATACTAGATTTCCGAAGTAAAAAGAGCACCGCTTTTTTTTATTTATATGAAGAGTGATGCACCTTAATGTACCTGTATATACGCGTTCCATAAATACATTCTGTGGGTGTACATCTAGGTAGTTAAGTGAAATTAAATTTGCATGCGGTTGGGATTTAAAACTGATGCTGACGCCTTCCCATCCATTTGTGAGTGTCGAGCGTGTAAGCGGATTAATCAATGTGGCTTCCACATTTAATATCACTTCTGCTCAAGTGGCAATCTTTCAAATGTCTATTACCCATTTTAATACTCTATATTTAGTTTGTGTGTAGAAAATTTACTTTCATATAGTTATAGCGTTGCCGTTTTCAATTCGTGTAATTACCCAGAAATTACTTGCAAATCCTCACAAAAATTTTTAAATTCCTCAAAAAATTTTTTACATTAAGAACCGCCGCGGCGAATATCTCAGCTGTTCATGCTAGACCACCTTGTCTCACTTGACTTTTTAGTAATACCATACATGTATTGCTGCCAGTTTTAATTAAATAGAAAAGCATTTAATACAGAAGATACCACAAGAATTAAAATAAAATAAGGAAACTTTATGAAAATTAGTTGGAAAATGTTTATGAAACTAAAATTTTTCATAGACAGTTACCTAAAGAGCGAATTCACCAAATTCTTCACAACATATCGTTCTCCAAACATTACCCACAAAAATTATAATTTCCTCCAATTTGGGGATTTACCCACAAAACGGCAACACTGTAAAGTTAGCCCAAAATGTTGTGGTGGTTTTGATGTCTGCCACCTGCATACAGAGAAATATTAACATACATGATATAGGCGAAATTAATTTGCATTTTAAAAGCAGGTACAATATTATAGAATTATTTCAATACCTCTCCCAATTGTTGTCATACCAGATGACTAGGAGCGAAGCATAATATGACAGCCAAAAACAAGTAAACTTAGAATTAATTAGTATTAGTTTAGACAAAATTGCAATTTTTACATAAATACGTGTGAAAGTTGTTCATATAAATAGCAGGCGTGGGTGGTCAAACCGATGATACCTACTGAACTGAATAGGTCTTGGAAGTTTAAGAGAGAGCTACTCTACGTCGGTGCTGACATAGATGTACGTGTCTATATATATGAATGGTGATACTCCGGTTAAATTATCCTTCGACTCGGCATCCATGGGCGGATATCCAAGGGCGCCCTTAAACGCAATGGAAGCACTAAGTACACACTGGTTCTATGCACCCTTTATGAAGAACTGGTGCAACTTTTCAAAGGAGAGAGAGAGAGAATTGCCGCACTTTTATGGCCCTGTCAAGTTTATTTTGAACATCAACTGGTTGTGGCGTTGTGCCAAATTCAGTGTCATTTCAGAGGGGGTGATGGAAGTTTGGTGGGAATATGCGAGTATTTAACTTTTTCATACCCGGGAGCACATGTTTACATATGTATATGCGATCTTCTGCATACACTCTAAGGACCGGCTTAACAAATGCCGAATTTGGTCCGTATATAAAAAATATATACCTGCGCCACAAACTGCTTGCTTAGTGGGAATCCTGAGAAGATAGGTCTGATGGTCTAAACAGGTATTTAAGACAAAGAGGCCTTATATTCAGCAACCATAACAATAAAATCATCACTTTTAAATCAAAGTAATGAATTCACCTCAATTCACCTTAGCTCACCTCAACTCAATTCACCTTAACTCACCTCAACTCAATTCACCTCACTTCAACTCACCCCACCTTAACTCGCCTCACTTCACCTGACCTCATCTTATCTCTCCTCAAGCCACCTTAATTCACCTCAACTCACTTAATTTTAACTTAGTTAACTTCAACTCAGTTCACGTGACTTGAACTCAACGCAACTCAACTCTAAATTGAACAGCGAATAAAATCACACATAAAATCACTCACACAGGGCTTTATTATATTATTTTATGCTATATTAACTCAGTATGTAGAAACATAGATACATATATCGGCATTATTGTACGATAAGAAAATGAATCAAGAGCAGTTTCACATCCTAGCGCCGTCTAGCCGTTAATTATGGCCCCTATTATGATTCACAACTTTCAATTGGTATTGTGAGATACAACTCAACTCAACTTTGAAAACGGAGTTGTCTAGCAATAGCATCCTCGGGCTCATCGGTAAAACATAATTCGTAACCGATTTCCAGTTTTTGCTTCTAATTATTTTAATATCATTAAAATAACATAAATAACATTATGAAAATAACAAAATTTGTATTGAATTTTCGACTTTTGGAAAGGCAACAGTCAACTGAAAACAGTTGTGAACGGCAACAGCAATAAATAGATGAGCTGTATACAAATTGAGTTGTCTCTGACCAGAACCATGACAGGGGCCTATAATTGCACTTGCTATAGGTATTTAAAAAATTACTTGTTGTTGAATGCAGAAAACCTAGATAAATGATCTAAATCCATTTTCCTCATATTTTCGGTTATTTACTTCACTTTTAACTAATGGGTGAGAAACTACTGCATATAAGTACTACAGATGAACAATGCTACAATACTAACAGTTCTTTAAGCTCTCTGTAGGAAAATATACTTACTATATAGTCTTTTTAAAGCGCTTTTACTAAAGATATCATCACGAAAAAACTTATCTGCATAGAAATATCATAAAGCTTGAATAAAATATGTATACATGTAAAACAAAAACAAAAACAAAAACAAAAGAATGAATGTTATATGTTAATATGTATACATAGATATGCACAAGCTCATGAGAAAAGCATAAATAATAAATAAATGCAAAGCATAATTTTCATAGTCAAGCATTTACATAGATTAATCACTGCACTTGAGAATTAAAATTTGCATTTGAAGGAAAATTGTGTTGCGCGCAGTAAAAATTAAAATGCACTGCAAATTCTAGGCACGTATGTAGGTATATATGTATGTACGCGTGCATCACTGGATTGAGTGGTCAAAGCGGAAGTTGTGCGAGGTCAGAAGGCATGTATGGTATACTTGCAGGCTTGACAAGTATTTAGGCCACGCTTTGCCTTTGGATGGCAACTATAGAGAGTTTGAGCTATATGCAACAAATACTTTTCGAATTTACAAGAGGCGTTTGTACTGTGCACGTACTCATCTATTTAGTTCTACGTTATAAAACAGTTTACATATTTTTGGGCCCTACATAATATTTTCTTGCTTCGCTGTTTTGACTGTTTCTGCTCTATTTCTATGGGTGCCTGTTACTTAATTGTCTTCCGTTTATTTCCATTCACACGCATGTGCACTAATTGTTCACTAAATGGTCGAATATACATATGTATATACTTACATACCAGGGATGTTGCGAATGTGGAAATTTAGACATCCGTGGATGCGAATGTGGATGCGAATATCTAACAGCTAACATCCGCAGATGCGGATGCGAATGGCGATGTCAAGTGTTTTTACTAAACCAGATGGGTCCGGTTTTCCCAAAGCTTTTTAAAAAGAATTCGCCATTCTCATTCCTTTGACTGTTTCAGAATTTGGGAAATCTGTAACTTCATCAGCATTTTTCGCTGAGCACAGAAGTTTTTAGCCAAGTATCCAATGTATATAACGAAATCAATATTGCCCGACAAGTAAACAAAATTACTGTTCTTTAAATTTTTGCTAAAAATAAATTAAATTTGAATTATTGAAACGAATATATGTTTCACCAAAAGCAAATGTATGTATAAAAGACCTACACACAGGCGACGCCTTAAGCCTTTGTGGGTCTCACCTTTAAGTTAAGGCTGACAATTTTTTTTCTCGCCCCCCTCACGAAATCGTAGCTAAGCCACTGCGTGCACATAAATAAGTGCGTACGGTATTTGATTTGAAAGCGCTGTAAAAAACACTCATACGCACCGTTGCACGCATACAATTAATAGCTTAATTTGCTAAAAGGAGAAAATAAATAACAAAAGTTTCGAGCTGACGTTTTTCACTGCTAAGAATTATTCAAAGTCGTAAGCTGTTGTGCTTCGCAGGTTTGTTTTCAGGATGTTTAAATATATTCATGTGAGCGTGTATGCATACAAGTATGTACATATGTACATGTTATTTACCCTGCAGTGAAAAGCTGAAACAGTATGCAAAAATTCCAGTTCATGAACTAATATTTTAGGATAAGAGTCATAGCAGTTTATTATGAACCTTAAGTGTACCAGTTCCTGGTAGAAAAAAGTAAACTAGTTGGTAGAAATTCTAGTTCAAAAACTGGTATTAAGTGGGGAAGTCAAACAAGTTTGTCATGGACTATAATTATACCAGTTCCCCGCAGTGAAATGTCAAATCAGCCAGTAAAAATACTAGTTCATTAACTAGTATGTGCTAAAGCGACGGCCTACCATTTGGGCGATTTCGAACAACTTATGCGATCAGCGACATCTGTACTTGATTTGCCAAAACCAAAACTAAAATGCAGTTAATTGTTTTCCTCACATACATATGTCGGCTGTAGCGTCGGTAGTCATCGATTCTGGTTTTGAGACCTCAGGTTCAAGTGCGCTTTCAGGTTGTTAAAGTAATGTAAGTAAATTATTTCAATTTAAATATAAAATAAAAATTTTAAATTTAATTTCATTTGGAAAAATCTAAATATTTAAATACCAAAAAAAATTTTAAATAAATGTTTTTTGTTCTTTTTAAATAAAAGATAAAAATAAAAGAAAATTAATAAAAAAAAAATAATGAAAAAAATATAAAAATATTCGCTCGCTGAGATTCGAACTCGGAGCTCTTGATTTGGTGTGCCATTGCCATTTTTGCAGCGCCGCGAGCAAAATGGCATACTTACGCTTTTCACGGGGAATGAATTGGTAGTCAATCCCGTCAACTGGTATGATGTTACTAGTATTTCTACTGGTAGGTTGCTGATGCAGAAGCGGACAATTGACATCTCCTATAACATCACCATGTTAAAAATACCAGTCGCTAACATTGAAAAACGATACACCGTGAACTAGTTGGGCTGAAAAGCAAACTGGTAGCATTCTGGTTCACAACAGGTAGCTTTGCCTGCAGGGTACGTACATGTGTATGTACCTATATATCTACATACGTAATATTTAAAATTTAATTTAACTATCTTTGTAGCGAAATATCACAAATTTCCAAACACAAAATGTAAACATTCTATTTTGGTGTTTCTTTTTTGCAATGAGAAAAGACATGTGTGAACCTTTCCAACCTCTTGTACTCACTAAAGAGCGAAATACACCACACAAGCGGTTTGACAAACCAAGCGAAATTTCCCTTTGCTTCAAGCCATTTGTGCTGTGTATGGGGGTGTTTGAAGGTTTGACGGCGGTTTGTCAAACCTTCAAACACCCCCATACACAGCACAAATGGCTTGAAGCAAAGGGAAATTTCGCTTGGTTTGTCAAACCGCTTGTGTGGTGTATTTCGCTCTTAAGAGTCTCCGTATTGGAATAAAACGGTTTTTATTAGCACTCTAATAATAAGTTGTATAAATGTAATAGAAAGCTGCAGTATCCCATCATTATATATAGTATATTTTCCTTATTAAATTTCATTGAAACATATGGTACACCATTTATTGTCCTTAATCAAAAGGATATTGCTCGTTAGCAATATTGCTGTTTGATAGTTATTGCTCTTTTGTGTGTCATTTGTGTTACTTACTTCTGTGCGTTTGTCCTTAATTTCTCATAAGTACTTTATCGCCATTTACGCACACGTGTATATGGACGTGCTTAGCTTGCCTTTCACATAATTTCGTAGCATGTTTATTTTATTCGAGTTGAAACCAGAATTTTTCGCAATCGGTTGAATAAGCAAGGTTTTATTTTTTTACCAGACAGGCAACGCTTTGGGGCAAAACGTAGTTGTAAAATGCTGCATAAAAAAGATAAACATACTCGTATGTAGTTATTTACATTCAATTGCCATTGGAGATGAAAAAAATTAGATAAACCATTTTTTATATATACTACGTTTCTACAAATTTCCTAAAAATTAGAAATTATTTTTTTTTATTCTATTTCTATTTTTTTCATGGTACTTTTCTTGATACGTTTTAATCTTAAAACAATGTGTGAGATTTAAGTGTTGATATAAGCAAAGCAGTTTTTGATTTTAAATAAGGTAAAGGATATCAAAACATTCAAATAAAAACGAGTTTTATAACTAACATTTTCAATAAAATTAAGCAAATATTTTTGCTGTTTTTCGTTGACAGTAAGTTTTGTGGTATTTTGGCAGCCGAGTGCATGAGCAAAGCTCCTCTTCGCTTCGTTCAGCGTGAACACCAGCAGCTTCGATCTGTTCCGCCTTGGTTTGCTCGACGTCGCTCGACTTTCTGTGTGAACGCACCCTAAGACATGAATTCATTCATTCAGTATTCGGACTATATACCGCGCAATGAATTTTTATATCATCTACTTATACGTAAATTTTTTGCTGCGCAAGCACCATTTTATACGAAGTACTACTACTAAGTAGTACTACGGTGTGAACGCCAGTACTCGGCGATGGTGTCTCTCTCCCACCAGAAATCCAACCCCGAATTTGTGCCCTTTACGTGGAAATTGTAGTAGACGTCGCAAGCCTCCACGTTTATCTTGCCTTGCCCCATCCAACGCATTTCTTAGATGGCGGTGATATTAGCCTTTGCCTTCGCATGGACATCAAACAGCTGGGCAGAGGTATCTTTCCTATTAAGGGTACGGATATTTCAGAAATCATAGTCCTTAATACATTTGCCGTGGTCATAATCAAAAAAAGGGATCTCACCCGAAACATGTTTTTATCTTTCATCAAACTCAGCGTACGCGAGGTTTTACGTCCCAAACGGGCGTTTTGTCGCTACCCAGAGGACACGTTGATATAAATATAGGGAAGATGTGAGCTATGATTTGAACGGTACGCGCAAGAATAACTTCTTGCCGCTCACAGGAGAGTGGCAGTCAAAATTTTTTGCACTTACGTGGACTTCTATGGACGGATTTGTTAATAAATCACCTTCAGATTATATTTAGAAAGATTTTAGTTCAAAAGGTCAAAATAATTCGATTTTCACGTAAATCTTAAATTGTATAACTCCAGTGGAAAAACCACACTTTTTTGGGTGTGCATCCTAATGTAAATACATATTTAAAAATTCCAATTAAAATATAACCAAACTACTTAAAACTATGGGGAATTAGAAAATTAAGTATGGCTGCTTAAGGTTACCTCGAGTGGAGAGTAATTGTTAGTCGTCCCCTTTGGCTTAGTTCAAAAGTTTTCTAATTTATTGTGCTTGCCTAAGTTATTGAAAGCACTAAAAGACTAAATCATTTTCCCGTACTAACTATGCATACCTGCATACACGTATGTATGTATGTTTTCATCCATATTCGCAGCTCATAAGTTTGTTCTGTTCGCGACATTTGTACAAAAAGTTCGAAATAATAAGAAGCATACACCTAAGTAAGTATCTATGTACATTTATTCAAATGGTGGCAGTCCTCAATACATAAGTGCATTAGAGTGGTCCTTAAATTTAGGAAGCAAATTTTTATATCAGATTTCCTGAGCCTCAACCTCTGCGTCGATGCTACTGTAGTCGAAGAAATCACGTTTAAATTTTGGTCCCTTTGTCGCACAGTGGCAAAGTTCAGATTCCTCAATGGAAACTGAAAAAATGAAAATTATTATTTTTCTTTTCATATAATATCCAAAATCGATACTATCATAGTCGATGATGTCACATACTAATTTTGGTCCCAATTAAAGTCGGTTAAGGCATGTCGCACAGGGCTCAAATTTCAGTTTACCCTATGAAGACGTCTTAACCGACTGAAATCAGGACCAAAATTTATATGTGATATCTTCGTCTTTGTTAGTATCGATTTTGGGTATTAAATGAAAAAAGAATATTTTTAATTTTTTCAGTCCCTAGAGGCGTCTGGCCTTTGACCCCTTTGCAACAAGCCTTAGCCCACTCCAATAGGGACCAAAATTTATATGTGATCTATTCGACTATGGTACTTAGTATCGATTTTGGGTAAAGATGACAAAAAATTAATTATAATTTTCTTAGACTCCATAGAGGAATCTGGACCAAAATTTATATGTGATATCTGTATTCGTGGTACTACCGATTGAGAGGGTGAGGCTGAAAAAAAATCGTTCATTTGATTTTTAAGGACCATCCTAATGTACATACATTTAATTTATACGCCTATACACTCAAACCACTGGTTTCGCTTTTCAAAAACCTCACGGGACTTATCAGCAAACTAGAAGACTACAAACTTTTTCTCAAAGGTTTCGATGTAAGAGTATTTCTTTTGTTCACATTAAATTTATTTGTAAGAAACTTTTGGTAAGTCATCGAATTTCATTTCTACATACGTACCCCTTTTGCTTTGGCAAACTTTTCCCATATTTAAGCTAGTACAAGCTAGTATTATATGGCACAGTTTTAGAAGTTTTCAGCGCAAACAATGTGGTTTGGTGAGATACATGCTGCATCCATTTTTTCACTCGCTAAAGCTGTAGCTGGTGATGTGGTTAAACTTTGGGTAAAAAAGCAGAATTTTCAATGAAATAATGATTAAAAAACAGCTCAGTATCTAAAGAAATTCTAATTTTGTGAATTGTAAGTCGATAGAAATATGAAAATGGATTAGGAAAAAATTTATGTAAAATCAATGTAACTTATATTAAGTCCATTTAAATTAGCTTTGAAGAGCAAGTCTTGGAATTTCATCATTGATGATGAAAATAAGGTTTCACAGGCAGCTGGTGTTCTAGATTAAATTTAAAGGAATATGATTCTAAAACACTCTATGTCAAATCAGAAATTATAGTGGTTTGCATATTTCCTTTATTTATTTCTTTCAAAAGCTGCTCCATGTGCTCTAGAAACTCTTTAGTCACTCAACTTTATGCAACATCATAACTTCACAATGGCCAACCTAACTTTAGCAAGCAAAGGTGAGCCTTTTACTTGCAACATTCTTTTTGCTGCTTGCCTTTGAAGTACCCCGCTTCTTATTAATGGAGAAGAGAAAGTATTATTGCGATGAACATTCTCAGATGCCTAGAATGACATTCTGTTAGATAAAGCAAGTGATTATTTTTTAATAGATTTTATGGATAATATTCGCAATTCCTAAGTACATCTACTTATAGAACCCATGCTACATAGATGCTTTCACTCTTCAGCTTTTGCAAATAGTTTGAAAAATCCTTTTGTGTACCATTGTCGTACATTCTTCAACTGACCTTTCGTGGTTAACTGACTTTATTCGATTATTTGTTTGTTATTTGGCACAAAAGGCTTTTAGAGAATGGAGTGAGTGAGGAAATGCCAAAGATGTTGCTTGAATAAAGATATTCATATACACATATTTACCCCTTAACTACTATTTACTCGGATAAAAACATTATTTTACAAAAGGAGCGTACAACTACTAAATATTAAAATACATTTTCATTTAGTTAGCTGTACCATAGAAGTTTTGTGTTCCTTGTTTTCTATTAACATATTTCATTATTTTATCAGCTCTGCTTTTAATTTGTCTTTATGAAAGTTTTGCCTTATGCGTTTGCACTTTTTGGTTTAGGTAGAGTGTTGAATTTTACAGCAGTTTTTCCTAAATTTTTTTTCATTTTTCATTAAGCTATTTACACCCAAAGTTTAAAGCGCTTACAATGAATATAGCTTTGCCATTGAAAGTTATAAAACTTATTTGCATTTGTGTTACACACTTACTTTTCTGGCCTTACAAGTCATTAGTAATTCTACTGGTACCAGTTTTTCAAAAACTTTATTTTGCAATATATCATTTATTTCTTGTTGCTTGTAAAATCCACCTGAAAAGTAAAAAATTATGTTCGAATTCAACTTTTTAAATTTTAAGGTCTTTTACACTTACAAGTTAAATAGAATGCTTTAATATGGGTGTCAAGCGAAAGTGGTTTAAGAAAGTTATATTTCGGAACTACAAAAGTTGCCACTTGGTTAGAAATTTAAAACTGGTTTAGTTAACAAGTTAAATGAAATATTGTAATATGAGTATCATACGAAGTAAGTTTAAAAAAGGTTTATTCGGGAAGTATCTTTTACGAATGTTGCCAAGTGGTTAAATTTTCAAAACCACTTTTATGAAATGAAATGAAATATTTTAATATGGGTTTTTAAAATAACTTCGACGCTTAATTTTTTAAATATTTTTTAAAAGTTGCACAAGTTAATGAGAGGTTAAAAGCAACATTATAATGTGGGTGTCTAAGAAATGGATATAAATATACTTTTTCTCCAACATATTGTTGAAGATCGACGCTAACAGTTCGAAAAGTAAAATTGTATATCTTATTACCAAAATTTACTAGATCCAGTAAAACAAAAAAATGAGCAGAACGTCTTATATATAAAAATATATGTTTTGATAACATATTTCAGAAAATACTTAGTTGGCTAGAAAAGCATTCTGCTAATAAAGAACTTTTTCGATTGAACCAACAGACCTTGGATGAGTTTCAAATCAAATAAATGAAAATTATTAATTGGTTACGTTGGCTAAGTGATTTTGTGATAAGTGAAAAATATTCCACTACCTTCTAATTCTGTATTGCATTAATTATTGGCAAAAAAATGTTAGTTGGAAACAAATTTAAGTTCAAGCACAAAATAAGAAGAAACCCCAATATACTTTGACAAACTGCTCCAAATACATTAAAGAAACTATGAAAGCGATTCATCATACATAATTTAGAGGGATAAGGCAATTAAATATACAAAACATATACGTATAAGTCGATAAGTTAAACGTTATCAATTAGGATGTGAAAATTAACAGATGTCTGCTTGTAAAGCTTACCAATTAGACAGCAAACGATTTCTTTTCAAGTTTCTTATACACTCACTCAGACAGATCAATATACAAACTTTTTTACGTATGTAATTTGGTATGTATGCATGTGAATTACCACCTCACTTTTCCAACTCATTTTCGAAGTGAAGCAACCATAAAAAAAACAAACTTGCAAAAAGTTGCACACTCAGGTTTCATCTGATTAAGATTATTCCCAAAACTGATATTAAAAAGGTAGCAAAGTAACTTTCCTCAGCGCCCGCAATCCAGCTCACACTGCATTCAAATCGGTTGCTTAGCAAATTCCTTGCAAATACTTTCGCCCGTCGTAAACCTTCTTTCATTATATCGCCACCTTTTCTCTCTCTCTCTCTCAACTACTTATATACATAAGTAACTTGCTTCACCACGTCTTCCTACACATTTATATATATACATATGAATATATATCTTTTGTTTTTAATTATTTACCACCGAATTTTTTGCTTGCCTTTCTTACTCTGCTTTAACTAATTTTTTTTTTTCATTTTTGCCTTGGCGAGTATGACTTTTGCAAAAGTTTTAAAGTGCCAACCCATATGTGAACGTAGATAACCAGCAGGTTGAGTACCTACTGATGTACATATCTACATATGTACACACGAGTAAATACTAAAGAACTAAACGAGCTATTAGCAAGAAATTGTGTGCAGAATTACATGGAATGCGCGGAAGTAATTCCCACACATACTATGTATGTATGTATGGATGTACATTAGGGCGGTCCAAAAAAAAATACCATACGAAAAAAGTAAAGTGCGAACTTTACTCCTCTCAGCTCTGGGATTGTTCTATATAAAACAAAATATTACCGGATAACATGCCGATCACACACAGCAGTGAAAATCACTGAGATTGGTGCTTTAAAAGGTATTTTCTCCATACCTATGATTGATTAGATATGTAGATAGATTCCATGTTCCTAGCTGCGTAAATTGAGGGGTTATAATGAAGGATTTTACATCTGACCAATCAGTTGTATGGGGGCTATATATTATAGTAGTCCGATTTTTCCGGTTCCGACAAAAGATTAATACATTATACAAATACACTCATTTACCAAATTTTAGTCGGATATAATGAAAATTGAGAGACTGATGGCTAAATCGGCTCAGCTCGACGTTCTGATTATATAGGTACCTATACATTTTCATGGCTCTATCTCTTCTTATTCTGGTATTTACATCGGACCATAGCTATAATACCATTTCATGCTCATGAATGGTATATAAATTGGGGTATATATTTTTTTTTAGTGTAAAACAATCCTAGGGGTAGAGAGCATTAGAATTCCGATTTGACTCACCTTTGACAACCCTAATGTACAAATGTACTTTCGTTTCACATTCCTATGAATTGAAAAATTTCTTGATGGCGTCAACATCTCATTTTCGCTTCAATACAATTTGCCAGCGCATGAGTGCAACAATAAAACTGCAAAACCACTTTGAAATTGACTCAGTTTATGCCTTTGGATTTCTTTTTGTGCCAAGCAATCAAGGAAGTGGAAAAAATCTTAAGTCGTTTTTGAAAGAGTACGAAAATGTACTCTAAGTCTTAAAAATCTCAAACGCTATGACTTACAAGAAAATACTCGTTGTGGGAGTGCATGACGTGAACTCCTATCAGACCAAGTAGTAAACGAAAATGTTGGAAAAAGGGACTTCGAGCCCATGGCGCGGTGTTGCAAGTATTGCTCCGACCCTGAGATAGGTGGTATGATGAACAGTCTATGGTGACTAGAGTGCACTATTTTTCATGAGAAAATTTAGGCGTATCAATCACGCTGACTTCAAAACCAGCCATTGCCTGATATACACGGAATGAAGTCCACTTACCCAACTTCAAGATTATTTTGGCTATTTGTGATTGAGTAACCCACAAAGTCTGCATTTTTGCTTCGGCGATCAGACACAGCCATGCTAGGCGTCCCTTGAAATCACTACTTCAGTAGTTGTTCGAGGCCAATAAAAGAAGAAGGTTAGTTAAAATATGAACTTCTTCCCGGCACTAGTTAAATATAGAACGAAGGCTCAAGGAAGTCATATCAGGTAGAAGAAAAGACTAATTGTAAGTAAAAACTTTTTTTCACCAAATAAGTAAAATATAGAGGCCAAGCTACTATTTGGCATAATCTATTGAGAGATTTCTGCTGCTGTTGCAAAAATGTAACGGTGGTACGAAATGGGTTAAAAGCCTCTTTTTGAGGAAACAAGACATTCATACAAAAATAAATAAAGGTAGAAAAAAGAAGGTATTTTCACCTAATGACATTAGCAGCCATGTTAGCCAGTTGACTTTTGCTGAGATTATGACATTTTCATCATAATCAAGCTACCATATTGAAAATTGTAATAAAATTGGTCGACAAAGCAAAAAATTAAATTTTTTTAAATAGTAAAAACAAGAACGAGTTGCGCATTTTGAAGCTGCAAAACCACAAAATACCACTGCAAGAAAGACGGTACAAAATTTTTAAAATTTCCACGGCTTCCTTTTGTGAGACAAAAATGGCTTGAGTGCTGCGTCGTGAGCGAGGAAAGCCTTCTAAAATATCTGCATATATAAACATGTTCTCAACATTAATGGTGAAAAGTTAACAAGTCCGACTTTCTTTATAAATTTATTGTACAATTAAGATAGTGTTGACTCTCAAGGAAAGGACTGTAAAACATTTTTTTTTCGAATTCGATAGCTAAATGTAAAGTTAAAAGAGCACACAACTAAATAAGAAAATAAATATATGAAAAAATTACATAAATAAAAACATTTAATAATATTAACGCAACATACATACATGTGTGTAGACTAATTTTTAGTTTTGGGGTAGGGTCGACAAATACCGTATACGTAAGCACATATGCCATTATCCGTTACATTTCGAGGTAAAATTGCATTGTTTGTACGCACGTACATCAGAGAACAGCTTTGAGTATGATCGAGCCTTTTTGATCACACTCACTAAAAATCAAGCACAAGCGAACGCCACACTCGGCTACTATGTGTTCGATCGAGATGCATACCCGACAGCTGCTTTGGTTACGAACGA
>NW_016169215.1:0-17825 GCF_001687245.7 Rhagoletis zephyria
TTTTTTTTTTTTGGAATACAAATTTGTAGCCTATATAAATTTTAGCAAAACAAATGCAAAAAGTCGCGTTGATTTCTGAGATTTTTTTTTGTTTAAGGTGTTTTGCATTTTTCCGTACAAAGTATTTTCGAATGCATGAAAAAATTGCCAGACACTTCAGACCTACATACCATTATACTAAAATGTATGGTCTACAAAACTGTATACTCAACAAATTTTAAAAAGCTGAAAATTTGCAAGAAAATTTATTGAGCTTTCCTGAGCCATTTTGAGATTAAATAAATATTATGTAATACCAAATTTAAAAATGCCGAAATTACAAGAAAAAAATAAAATTAAAAAAGGAAACAAATATGTAACATTTTTCAAGTTTTTCTGGGCAGCCTATTGTAAATGCACCTATGGACAAAATAATAGAAACACGACATTTTGACCAAACTGGGCTATTTTTACTTTTTAATTTGATGTTTGTTATTATTTCTTTTAATAGATAAAAGTATAGCTCAATATCTAACAAAATTTTTTAATCAGAAGTTGTAGGATTATTTTAGATATGCAGTTTCAGAGTTTAATTTTATAGAATTTTTATAATAGAGAGCAAGTTTGAGTTGCTAAAAAATAGCTTTGATATTTGATAGGTTTTTTGCTTGCGGTGTTACGCATTTTCTTCGATACAAATGTTAAAAAAAAAACTTTAAAAAAAAAATATAAAAAAAAATTGGAGGAAATTCGGAAAAATTATGATGTTTTCGTTCCTATTTCAAAAAATTGTTTTCCTGCTATGGTGCAAAATATCTTACCTAATTTGTAAGAGTGTAAATTTATTGTCCTTTTAAGCGACCGTCAGGGCAATCGTTTCACTTGGCATAGCATCAAAAGGCAGAGAATGTGCGTTTTTTGCTTTACTAAATTGCATGACAAGTAATTTTTAAGCAAAATTTAAGATTATCTTAAATTTTTTCACAATCCAATTATCGGATCTAAACAAAATCAATTAAAGAAAACGGTTAACCTGGTCCAAAGTTATGCGGTAACATACATAAAAAAAAAAATATTCCGACAAACTGATAACCTCCACCTTTTTTTGAAGTCGGTTAAAAAGAGAAAGGCACATGAAAAGGCGAAATTTTTTAGTAGGAACAAAAGCGCCATTAAACTTTACTTATTATAAAGCGTTTAGACTTGCGTTAAACTATAAAACCATAAAAAATAGACATAAAAAAAAATTAAAAAAATTATTTTCCTAAAAAAATTATTAGTATAGATATAAATTGTCGAAATTGAAAAAAAAAATTGAAAACAATTATTTAGTTAATTTTTTTTTTATTTAAAAAAATTTAAAAACGGAAAAATTCACTTATTGCGATATTTTTAAGTCATTTAAGGTTTTCGAATTGCTTAAAACTAAAAAATAATTGAAATTAGAAAAACGTTGAAACCCAGAGAACATCTCATCGGTTTTTATCAGGTCATAAACTATGTTTTCTAGTTACATTATAATTCAATGAAAATACTCTTTTAGAATTTCGAAACCCCGTATCTCAGCAACCTATGCCCATTTTCCCTCTTCTCAGCTTAATTTTTCATCAAATCAAAGTACTATTTCAATAAAGAATTTAGTTTTGCACTCGTTGAAATATTTTTTCAATACAATTTACAAAATCGCATCCACATATAGGCTCCTCAAAATTCGTAAACAATTCGCAAATATTGATACAGCATATGTATGTACATATGTATGTATGTTTGTATGTATGTATATGCTTGTACCACTTTTTATGCACAATATTTACATACATACATACATGCATATGCACATAAAAATGCAATTTTGCACGTGCCAGCTATTTAATGTTTTCGGTTTAGCGCTATAGTTCTCTCAAGGTCAAGTTAAAATTTGCAAATAAAATTAATAAAGTGTAGAAACATAAAAAAATTGTACATTTTGTTGCTGCTTACTATAGTAATTTACATACAGACAAATATTTGTAAGCTTGTTGCTGTTGCCTGGCAGGCTGACATCAGCGCCGCTGCATCCACGCGCAATTTGCGAAAAATGCATAATTCAAAAATATGTACAAACTTGCACAAGTGAGCATAAATTTATTTCATATGTATGTATGTGTGATGTGTGTTTGTGCCCGCACTGCAGTTGTCGAGTGGCACGCCATGCCAGCTTTGGATCGCCTGTGTTGCTGTTGACGCACACAAATCTTTGCAAAAAGCTCGTCGTTTAAGTGCAAATTGCATATTTCCTGAACATAAAAGTGCAACAACAACAACAACAACGGTCATAACATAACAACGCAAAATGTGCAAATAATCTGAAAATCTTAAAATGAATTTCTTCAACGCCAAGAAAAAAATCATAAAAATTGCGCACACCCACACACGCTGCACTTGACTGTGTTGCCAACAAATTCTCGCTGTGATTCAATTACACGCATTAATTAGAAGCAACTAAAATAGCAAATCGCATCGGAGACTCGCAAATTTACTGATTTATTTCTATTTTTCCATTCCTTCCTCGCTTTATGGCGAAATGCAAAATGCGATACATTTTCAAGCTAACGGCAAATGCGAGTGAAATGCGCACACACACAAACACACACACACAGGCGCTTGCAACTCGCCGGGAGATTAGCGCAAATGATGAGTGACAGCTGCCAAGGACAGCGCGCGGCCGGGCAAAGTGAAATGCACAGATTGCATAAGTGTGTGTGTGTGTGTATGTATGCATGCAATCGTTAATAGCTGCCCGCTGATTGCTGCCCATTGTCTTATTGCTGGCTTTTCATAACTTTTTTGTCGTTTTTGTTGTCGCTAAGCATCTCGTCAGCGTCCTGAATTGCTTTGCACTTGCGCTAAAAACACAAATACCGACCAACCGATTGCCACGCTTTGCTCTCCAACACTCTTTAGATGCAACAACCCTACGAACGCATCTTCAGCCGTTCGCATGTATGAAAGCGTATAGTTGGCTGTGTGCGTGCGTTGATTTTCGCCTGCCTTGCACCAACATCTCACCAACTCGTTACGCCTACACTTGAGCTACAAACCGCAAATTTTCGAACTGTGTCAAATGCTGGCCGTCAAGTGCACCCACACACAGCCCAATCAAGCAGTCGTCAAGCAGGTAAATGACAACAATAATAAAAGAAGCGCATAAATCTCGGTGCAGCGGGTGCCTGTCAATGCTCATCTGCATTTTAGTCGTCTTCNAAAAAAAAAAAAAAAAAAACTTTTTTTTTTTTTTTTTTTTTTTTTTATGCAAAACAAATGCAATCAGCATAAAAATTGTCTCCGCTGCGTCTGGGCGAGTCTTTGGTCAGTTGTTTTGCATTTATTAGTTTTAAAACTCGGCAGGCAGCCGTTAAGGCGTCTCAAGGTGAGGCAAAAGTGGCGATTTGTCGAAAATTAGCACTTAAATTTGTAAACATAAAAATAAGCAGAGAAGCGCGTTTAAGTACTTAATTTAGAAATACTTAAAATAAATAAAAGAAACCAATACAAAATAACGACCCCTAACAGCCAAAAAGATGTAAGCGAAATTTTGTTCAAAATTTTATTTTTGATGCAGAAATACTCCCAGAGCATCAAAAAGAAAATTCTGAAGAAAATGTCGCTTAAATCTTTTTGGTGGTTAGTGCTATAAAAAATTTTTTTCAAATAATTTGTTACAACTTTTCAAGCTTAGATACGAGCTTAGTTTGCTAATCACCATTTAACTAATAGCTCTAACTCCTCAATGTAATTTAAATGTTTTTTCGTTCCAAAACACTGCAGTCAGAAGTGCGAAAGTGAGCCTAGTTAAGCTAATCTTAACCTCACATATTGTAAATAATTCATATCAGCACACACAACTTTACGTCCTAGTAGTAAAATCCACAAGTGATTTTCTCCAGCGACCAGCAATAATTCCAATCACGGAATTCGCCGAAATCAGAAAGCCGACCACCAACATGGATACCGAAAATTGGTCAGATACACTACCACTCTGACGCGACTTAATCTCTACATATCCAAGCTCGTTCCACCGTCAGTCAGCTTTGGCAGCTATGCCGACGATTATATAATCATGGCGATAGGACATGATAGCTCGGCACCATACCCAGCGCCTACTCGTATGCGTCTGCAACCCAACGGTGTGACATTGGAAACGCTCTATACTGGGCCAATCGACGTTGCGCGCACTCTCAACCACAGGCTCACTAAGTATTTAGGAGGATGAAGACGGCTCCTCCACACGACGCGGCCCAGGTAACCTTCGTTGGTAGTCGCTGCAACAAATCGAATTCATTAAACGTCGAGGTGTCGAATATTACTCTGTGAGAAATTTCCAAACTTCCGAAATCACTCGTTGGTTCCGTTGGTACTGTCAGTAGCTTTAGTCCTTAGCTAAGCTTGAGAATACAGAAAACCTCGTGTAACTCAAGTATTTCTTGGGTTTTTTAGGCCCACTCTTAGTTGTTTAATTCCTCATTCCCCTTATGCTAATATATCCTGGGATCTGCTTCACATTGGCAGTGTGCTAGCGGAAATTATATTGGGCTCGTCGAATATATCTGAATCGGACTAATCGGTACTGCTATAAGGGCTAAGATCGCAGCCTGGCTGTTCGCAGCAGAGATAGATTTTTTATCCTTTATTCAAAAAGTTCTTCCTTTAATTTTCTTCTTCATTTTATGACTTAACGGTACTGCGAATTTCATCAACCGTCCCTTCTATTCTATATTTTGTATCTCGTCACAAATCACATCCGCATGCCAACTAAATAAAATTCTGCGACCCTGATTTCAAAACTAATGCATATAGATAATGTCGAAGCTCTATTTACATGCAAGCTCTTACATATGTATGGACATGGCTACATACATATGCATAAATGCAGGATTCTATGTATTTGTTTGCCTTCAGTTGAAGCAAATAAGATCTCCAGCTGATCTTGGAATTTCAAATCAACACAAATTGCACAAGAAGACAACGTCGGATAGGATAAAAAGAACGCAAATGCGAGACGGACAGTAAGCCGGCTTTGTGCAGATGTATTACACATACATACATACATACATATGTATTTACTAACACTTTAACTGCATTAAAATATTGTTTTTATGCAGTTGACTTGCCTTCCGTTTTTATTTGTTCCCTTCTTCAAGATGTATTAATCTTTTTTTTCGTAGCTTTTTTCTGTTGCTTAACAACTTACAGCCGCCCGCTTGACACATAAAATGCAGTAAAATACAATAATGAAGGCAACAACGCTGCGATGCATTTGACTGGCTGGCGATCGGATAAGTTGCATGCACATTTGCAGCGCACAGACGGACGGACGGACTGCTGGTCGAACTGAACGGCTCGTTAAGTGCGCGAATCAACTGCTGTTGCACACAAATATTCAAATGAATCACAAGTGCATACATACCTACATATGTACATGCAACTAAACAAAGATATGTAGCAAACATACCTTTTTCGTTTTTTTCTTAATTTTTATTTTATTTTTGTTTTTTTTTTTGTTTTATCATAATCTCGATTATTTACGAACCTGCCTCTAAAGCGGCTTTGCCTGTCACACACACGTATTATGTATTAGGCACACATGCACCACACACACTCACTTCGTCTTCATTGCCTGCTGGTGGGTGTGTAATACGCCTGCCGCGAGATATTTTTAACATCGATGCGCTTTAAGTGCAAGCTGAACGTATGCATGTGTGTGTGTGTGTGCATCTTGTTGGCTGCTGTGTGGCCTGCTGTGTTGTATGGACCTCGTTTGCTCTGTCAGCTGTTCGCTCGCTGCTACTTACCCCTACTTGAATAACTAAATCGGCTTTGGAAGAAACCAAACAAAACGAAAAATTTAAAAATAAAAAAATTTAGCAAATTAAATAATCGCTCAGAGAGATAATCTCATAATTGTCGCCTTGTTGTCGGTCAGTTGGTCAGTACACTGCAGTTTTGCATGAATGATGATTAGCGCAGCTGTGGCTACTTTATTGTCAACGCGCTGCTGAACGCTTAATTTCCGGTGCTTGCACTTGCCAACTAGCTGGCGATTCGCAAGCGATTTACTGCAATTTCAAGCACAGGAATGCATTTCTTTCAAGCTTTTGAGCTTTAGCACTGTTTTTGGTGTAATTTTACCAATAAGCAAAATTTTTACAAACATTCTCCTCTTCTTTGTAAAAATATTTAAATATTTTTCAGCGCCGCAACGCATCGGCTTTCAGCGCCGCTAATAAACAAAAATGTCAGTCGGTATACGGCGCTGCGACTTTTTCCAATGGAATGCAACGATTACTCATGAAAAATGTAAAAAAAAGAGCTTAGTAAAGAATTGCAATACTTCTCCTGCTGCTTGTATTTCTTGTAAATATTTCACTTGCTCATCGATGAGCTCAACTCTACTTTGGTTGTGGCATTCACTGCTGAGGAATGCCTACAGACTAACACGTGTGCTAACAGACAGACAGACAAATGTATAATGTTTCTAGCATTGCAAATTCCTCTTTCCATAAACAAATCGATTCTTGTGCCTTACTGTTTTGTGTCTGTCAAGCGTTGGCTTTGTTTTTGTTAATTAAACATTAAACAACTTCGATTACAAGCATTCGCTCGAATTTGTACTTGTATGGAAGTACAGTGACTCAAACAAGTGTTCACATGTTGATTATTTTTAGATATTCACAATGGCGGTGTTCACACTTGCCTGGTTATCTTTTTAAAAAATCTTATTCTATAGTGTATTTTGTTATTGTAAACTAAATAAAAACAAACATGAAAGGACGGTGCTGTCTTCGGCAATACTGAAGGCTTCATACCTTTCAAGAACATCAGAAAATTTTACTTCAACTGATTACTGCATTTCAATTAGTTGTTTGGGAGCTAACCAAAATGTTTACCTTCACTGCACACGTAGATATAGGTATGAGTTATTAAAAAAAATCGTATCTGAACAAGATGGAAGATATACCGTATAAAGCACCGATATAAATGATTTTCACTACTGTGTGTGATCGATATGTAAACCGGTAACCATAATTTAATGGTTTTAGCTGCCTATATAAAGGAAAACTCCCTTTCGCAAAAAATTTTATCTGAGCAATCAGTGGTATAGGAGATATAGCGTATACATGACCGATCGTGCAAATTTTCTTAGTAAACTTTGTACGATTATTAAGAAAATAGCTCACGAAATTTCTCGCTTTTAGCCGTCCAAATGAAGAAGCTTTAACGTAAAACCCCATATCTGATCAATTAGTTATATGGAGCCTATATATATAGTGATCCAATCCTTATAGTTTTCTCTGTAATGAGTGAAAATAAATAGTCCCAGCTGCATAAATGGTGGATTTATAACACAAAAATCTCATACCTGAACAATCATCTGTATAGGAGCTATATTTTATAGTGGTCCGATTTTGCCGGCTCCAACAAATGATTAATATATTGTAAAAATACACCCGCTTACCAAATTTCAGTCGGATATCTAGCAAACTGAGAGACAAGATTGCGTTCAAACAGACAGACAGACGTACAGACGGAAATGGCTAAACCGACTCAGCTCGACGTTCTGATTATTTTGGTATCTCTTCTTCTTCTGGTACTTACAAGCATCGGACCAAAGGTAAAATGCCATTTTATATTCATAAAAGGTATAATAACAACATAGCCAGATAACTAGTAGACAAGTTATTAAATTTAAAGTTTTTTTTTTTACAAGCTTTTACTAAGTTCTTCCCCTCTGTGTGTAATCAAATCCTGCAATAAATTTTTAATGAATTTCACGATTAGCTAGAGACTTGAAGCTTTACACTCGGCTAAGAAAGATGAATTAATCCGCTAGGTGGCGCAAGTATCGAAATAGTATTTGAAAAACCCGCATTTACGGTCCGATATGGCTCATATTTGGAATGAATATTACGTGAAAATAAATAACTCTGCAAAAAGATTATTCGATAGGTGGCCCAAGAGTTGAAACATTTGGAAAATCGTATTTATGGTCCGATTTGTTTCATTTTTAGAACCTACATATCGCACATGGTCTTCAAAGGCGACACAACTGAAAATTACACGTTTGTTTGAAAATTTGAAAAACTATTTCTCAGCACATGCCAATCAGATGGGCAAGGGTGACCTAACCTTAGGGTTTTTCAACAAATTATAATAAAAATTGAAAGGTAAATTTTATTTATGTGTACATTTTTAGCGCATAATTTCAAAAATACCACATTTTGAACTGTGTTGCTTTTAAAGATCGTGTACGTTATCTCACTTAAATGGAAAGAAATAACTAGAAAAAAATTTTGACTTTGGATGGTGCGTGATACATTTTTGTTTTTTAACCATTTATTTTTTCTAAATTTTTATGGTTATTTATACGGTTTTGGCTAAAGCATGAACAATTTTTTTTTTAATTAACAAAAAAAATTTGAACTTGAAAAACTTTGTGTGTATAAAAAACAATATGTGAACACTTGTCTGAGTCACTGTATATGTGTATACATATACTTGTATGTATGTACATATTCAATTTTCTAAAATTCTCAACACTTCCATGTGTCATTTACGTTACTCTGCTACTGCGAAAATATTTCTTTTATGTTCTCGTAGCAAGCTCTCAATTTCTTCGACAACGAGCTCTAATCTCATATCTGCCACATTTGTTTAGAAATTTGGTTTTTTGATGCTAATTGTTTGCTTTGATATTTTAAAACTGCTTCGTGTTGATTTATTGTAAGAAATTTTACTTACATTTTTTAGAATGCTAATTTACCGCGCGTTACAATGGCATAATTCTAATTTGAGATTTTTTCTTTTTTCTTCTCATTGCAGGTAATTTTTGCAAATTGGGTCTTTTGCTGAGCTCAAGGAAAGGTCTAATGAAGAGATGTGGTGATCTCCGAAAAAGCAGTTATAGCTTCTGCCTTTTTAAATTATTGCTGTTCTTCCATTAAAAATTTGAAGCTATTTTTTTGTTTAGCTGTAAAGTTAAGCGATTTTGCACCTAAAATCGTGCAACATAAAATGCTTGAGTTACTTTTGAATTTCTCTCTATTACTAGGTGCATGACTGCACTTCTCGACTGGCATATAAAAAAATTTTTTTAAAGTAAAAGCAGCCAGATGCGTAAAAATTTTTCGAAAGTAGAATACATACACTTTTTGAATGATCTATTGTGGACATAAGTACATAGAAACTTACATTTCGTAGTTGATTGTTATGTCGAGCAAAGCAAGATTACTGAATAAAAAAAAAGCTCAGTTACTCTAGGCTTAACTTACGCAAGAAATCGTCAAGGATTACTCAAGATGTCAACTTAGAGAGGTGCGAAAATATCTTTTTTTGTATTTTCCTTTTTAGCTCCTTGTCAATTTGCCGCCTATAAGCCACATCGAAAAATTGATGAACAAAAATATATTGCGTTGGCCAGTATACACATTAGGTTACGTTACGTGTATTAGGTCTTGACTAGCTGAGCCTTAAAAATTCTTAAATTTGGCGTAGCCACACGCCATATATGTATTCCACAAAAACAAAAAAAGTTTCTTATGCATGCAATTCATCTTTTTGTAATTTTCACGTTGAGTTCCCCTTAATGCCGGCCGGATGCAAAGTTATCGCACTGCCATCAAATAAATCGCTGACGGAAGATTTTCGGGCGATTCATGGCATAAGAACTGACATGTCAAGCACAATTGTCATAAATCCAACCCTAGCACACACACTTAAGGCCACATTATGGCAGCAATAAAGAATACAAAATATTATAAATAACAAAAAAAAAGCTTGCGAAAAGGGAAACAAAAACACATTTATAGTCACATTTAAACTATAAAAAGAGATTTCAAAGTCACTTTTGAAAAATCCACAAACGCTTTCTTGCGACTCCTTAGCTTCTTCAGCCAACATACCCCAGCAATCCAGTCGATGCGCGCGCTATGGTCGAGCATGCAACATTGCGCGCTGCACAAGAAAAAGGAGGAAGAAAATAAAATAAATGCAACCGACAATAAAAATACTGTTGACAACTGACAACTGTCACACATAACCGTACCGTAACTGGTGTGTCTTAAAATGTAGCGCCACGAACCTAATGCAGTGGTGGAAAAATAAATAGGAACACGACACTTTAACAAAATTTTCGTATTCTTCTTTTGTTTTTTTAATATTCATTATTTTTTTTTATAAAAGTATAGCTCATTATCTAACAAAAACCATATAAATTCGTATTTCAAACATTCTGCAAAAATTATAAAAATTCTGCAAAATTGCATCTAAATTTTCAACTTTTTAATAAGATTTTTTTGAATTTTTTTGAGTATGCAGTTTTATAGCCCATTAAATTTTAGTTCGAAGTTCCTACAAATTGCTTAGAAAAATTGTCGAAGAAAATGCGTTAAAAAAATGCCAAAAATCAACGCGACTTTTTATCAACTTAAAACTTACACTTCATTCTACTAAAATTGAATGGACTATATAACTACACACGCAAAAAAGGTCTTAAAACTCTTCTTGAAAAGTTGAAAATTTAGATGCAAGTTTGCAGAATTTTTCTAATTTTTGCACAAAGTTTAAAATATGAATTTATATGGTTTTTGTTAGATAATGAGCTATAATTAAAAAGAAAATTAAATAAACGAAAGAAAAATAGGCACAGTTTGAAAAAATTTCGCGCCCCTATTTATTTTCCCACCACTGCATGTATGTAGTGCGCTTGAGTGCGCCTCTGTAGGTGTTAGTGTTTGTGACGGCCTTCGACATTTTCTTACTTAACGACTTTTTAAGTTGCAAGCGTGCGAAACAAGCATAAATGTCAATGTTTACAGATCGGTTTGATTGTCGCTCACATGAACTCAAACACACACTAACAAACTGAAGAAGCCAAAAGCGAGTTTTTTTGCCGAAAAATTCTACGCGAAAAAGAAAAAAAATAGCAAAAAATATGCAAGTAGTGGAGCTCAGGCATCCAAGAACTACTAAAAATGTGGTTTTCTACACTTCCTTCCGCCGTCAGGCTTTTTCAACAACTATTTTTTTTTTGTTTCTTCATCCTTTCTTGCAACGCCTCCATCAACTAGTCATGTGGCATACAAAAAGCCATCAACACGACTGTTGATCCTCAATTTTTGATGTCTTTGCAAAGTAGTATCCTTTGGCAGGACGCGCGCGTGACAAGCGTCGGCAGCAAGGCAGCGCAGCAGCGCGGCACACGAAATCTCAGTTGCTCAACTTTGGCGAACAGCTGCTCGGGCATGCAGCGCACGTTTTGGCAATTTCTCATAAAACAAAAGGCCATTATTAGCGCCTGCCAGTGCCGGAGTGCCGGAGTGGCGATGCGGCGAGCAAGTGTGTGTGTGTGGAAAAGTAAGAAGAAAAGTAAATAAACACACAAAAAATTAGTAATAAGTAGCAGCAAGTGAACACCCTTTACATGCTCATAAATGCATATTTTTGTGCTTATGTATACATATGTATGTAACACATACTTAGCGGCGGCTTTCATTGTCATTCAGGCAACACTTTACTGCTTATTTCGCCCCACCCCCCCTGCCACACACTTTTTCTCCTTTCTATCGAAACTTCTTTAGTCTATATTTAGTGAGTGTGTGAAAAATGCGAGTGTCTGTGTGTGTGTGTTGGCGTACTCGGCAAACGACCGCAAATCCCCACTTAATGGCCAAGAAATGAAGCGCTGTTGAATTGACTTCATTTTGCGCGACGCGTCTATCCTCCAGCTGCACTACAACAGTCGGCGCCTCGAGCGACGCAACTTGAGTTTATTTCACACCCTTTGGCATTTTCCACCAACCGTCCGACGCGCCCACGCATTCATTGCCTGAGACAAGAGCCAGGCCAGCGCCTCAGCCACAGCGATGCCAATGAACGATGTGGCGCATCCGCGTTGGACGCCTTAAACTTTTGCATTAAAATTACCAAGGCATTTATAAAAGCTTTTAAACGGGTTGAGCAGGAACAATGAATAATTTTATGTGTTCTTGCAGACGTTGAGCTTAAGTTTCCTCCTGCTTTGTATTTGACTGTCCTAAGAGCGATTTCCTTTTAAATATCAGTTGTGATCTAAGTAAAGTACACTCATCGTATGCATATTTTAAATATAAATAAAATATTCTGCAACCTTTTGACAAATGAGTAATTACAGCTATCTTTGATTTGCCATAAATCCTCGACGAATTAGCCTATTTTTTATCTCAAAGTCCTATAAATACTTTTAAAAGTTCCTTTATTGAGTCCACTCGGCGCTTATGATTTCTATTGAAAAAAGATTGATCTCCTCTTTTGTCATCTTTGCTCTCTCCTTATCAGCCTCCATATACGTAGATATTTATGTATGCAGTTTTAGTTTCCGAAACTGCTACTTCTATAAGATTTCTTAGAGTGCTGCCCTAGCCAACCTCATTTATTTATATTAATGCGCCGTTGTAGCTGTCACTTGTTTAATTACATATAAGTATGTATGTGTGTGTGTATAGCATGCAATGTCTACTTAATTTACATTAATTAATTGCTACAAATTTGAGAGGGCACTCTGAGGCATGACTAGTTGCCTAAATGGGGCATAAAGTGACAGCTGGGGCCACAAATTGTACTTAAAATTTGATTTATTGAGGAAAAAAGTAATATTTCATTTATTAAAAATTACAAAAATGCTCACTTTGAATTAAAATCATTGAACGAGAAAATAATTTTTTATTTGAGCAGAGGCAAATCGTTAGCAATTGTGTAAAAAATCTGTGGAGCGATTCGGTACATTACTCATAAGCTATTCAGTGATTTTTCTCCTATGAAACTCTCTTTGGAACGCCAAAATTTCATCAAGCTTCTTCTGAGCAATTTTCACCGATTCCAACGAAGCTCGTCAGTCATTTAAATAAATTTCTTTAATTCTTTATTTCTTTCTCATTTGGATAAATTTCTTTATCCTAGATTTTTTTGACAACCTCAAAACTCGGTTAGCTATGGAAAGGAAAACTTTCGGTGCCAGAAACGTATCCTTAGCTAAGACCTGCCTTAAGCTTAGTTCGGTCTTAATCTCAACTCGGATGAACACCTCTGGCGTTGGGTAAATTATTTTTACAGTGGCTCACCAAACCAAGGCGGTCTAACTGTACTAGTTCCAGCAAGGTTTCTTTTAGTTAAGTAATTCAAGAACAAGCTTAGAATTTCAAGGACATTGCTGGAGAAAGTCCTCGAATCGAATATTCACATGGCCAGATTCAACGAAAAGAGTTCTCTAAATGAAAAACAGTGGGTCTAGAAGGATACAACATGGAAAAGTAACAGATGCAATGTGCCATCAGCCAAATCTAACTAGATTTTGCAGCAATCTGAGATTGCTCCCAGCCTCTAAGTAGTTCTACAGTGTATCCTTTAAAGTTATCGCAGAAAGGCTTATGACCATGCAAGCGTATTTGGGCTCCACGATTTGCGAGACAGTCAGCCCCCTTTCGTTGCCTTCAAACCCTTCATGTCCGGGAATCCACCACAGCGTTAGGCTATTGTGGACTCCGAGGGGGTTCAGGAGGGTCTTACAACTGCCCCAAATTTTGATGACGTTTTAAAAGAGTCTACGATCTTTAACGTTGGCTGACTTTCCGACATATGTACATAATATTTATTCTAGTCCTATTTGTCCTTCAATGAAGACATTTGCGAACACTGGCTTCGTTTTCGTAAACTTCCGCCTGGAACATTGTTGGGTATATGCCCATTGGCAGACTTTTCTGGGATCTTGGTCCAAGTACGCCTGCCCTAGTACTCCGTCTCGCATCTTCGATCCGTCGGTATACCATACCTGGGACCTTTCGTCAATCACAGTTATTATCGCTTCGCAGCAGCTCTTTCATTAATTCTGACCTTGTAGAGTTTGTAGAAGGATAACTTGGGATCATCCTGGAATGGCTTGAGAACGTCCAAATGACCCCGAAGATCTCCACTTGTCATGCTGATCGTATTGGACAGCCGTAGAGCGTTCCAGCAGGCCTCCTTTTCAATCAGAATAGACAAAGGAGGAATGCCTGTAATGACACCAAGGGCATCCAAGGGCATGGTAGGAAAAGCCCATGTGTGGCAACACAATTTTTCGTATTCGCAGCAGGCATTCGAATTCGTCGGTTTTCTATGATTAATTCAGTGATAGCCCTGAATATTATTTCTTCACAACTATGTTAAGTTTTAACTAACCGCCAACACTTTCTCATATAAGAGGTTGAATAAAATATTTACTTAATTTAAGTTACGCAAATTAAGTCTAGGCTAACTGAACTTTTAGACAAATAGGCTTATCTGTATGATCAGTGTGCAATGCTGTTTGTCTTAAAATCATAGGGGTGTAGTATTATGGGGGATGGGAAACTAGCCTGCACCGCGAACCCACCTAAGCTATCAAGCTCAGTTACATACTCACATTGCTTTGGGCTTAACGGATTTTTAAATGAAATCGTGATAGCTTTCCTCTCTTATCCATCTTACAGTCTAGGCTAACAAATATTTATTTACATAAAAGATTTTTCTTTACTTAAATAAAAATTCAAAGATAAAAATATTCATCTCACACTTGGCTCTTGAGTTTAGCACCAAAATTTTTTTGCATTAATTTTTTCAATAAAAATGTTTCTCTGCACCGAAAGCCCGAATAGTGCTGTGATTTCTGTTTATCCCAATTATTTACTTAAAATTTTTTTATTAGAAAACCACAAAGCAGTGAAACAAACTGAAATTGTCAGCAAAAAACAAAATTTCGCTACAAAGCAATGGATGCAAAATTATTCGCTAAAAGATAAATAACGCTACTGAAAAAAAGTTTCTCTGAAAACAAATGTTCTTCAAAGAAAAATCAAACCCAAGGACATTATGACAGAAATTATGAAACTTGGCACAGTGAAAGGAAAAAACATGCAAACACAACTTTGTTTTGACTTTTGTAAAGAAAATTTGATAAAAGTATTGCGCCAATGAAATTGGGAAAAATTAGGAGAAACATTTCACAAATATTTGCAATACAATTTTTTAAATAAAATTGTTTTTATTTCTTTTAAATTTTATTAAAGTTATTTTACAACTTAGAAAGCTATGTATGTATGTCCATCTTGTTTTTTTTTTAGTGAATCCATTGTTTTCAAACCTACAAGTGAGCACTTGAAAATAAAAGGAGGAAGATCTGTCTCTTAACCTTTTTTTTGTACCTTTTTCCCTTTTAGGACATGCTACACTCCGTGCCAAAATTATAAACCCAACAACATATATCAACAAGTTTTTTTAATTTCTTTTTTTTTGTTTTAAATTTTAATCATTTGTTTATAAAAATATAGTTTGTTTAAAAAAAAAAAACCTATAAATCCAAATTTCAAATTCTGTGCAATATTAAAAGAAAAATTTACAAACTTTCGTAACAAGTTCAACCTATTTTATGCGATTTTGAGTATGTAAATGTGACTTACCGTTGAATTTTCGAAAGTTTTTCTTTCTGACGTTGTTGTGCCTTTTTTTATATAAATTAATATATTCGCCGATTTTTTAAATAATTTTTTTTTAATAACACATAGAATTGGGAACCTCGATTTATGCGGGTTTTGTTGAAGAATAACCTATAAGGCAATTCATGACAACGCGTTAATGCCCCGTAACCATGTACACCTCGTAGACTTACTTAATTTTTTATAGAAAATCGGTTTATTTATGTTTTGTTTATTAAAATTAAATAATAACTAAAATAAAATGTTGAAGCTTGTCAAAATGTGGCGCGCTTATAATTTTTACACGGAGTGTGTGCATAACTTGCAATAGCCGCACTTTGAAATGTACGCAGTGAATTTTAAAATTTGATACTTTCTAGGTACATATGTATGTAGTTATCTGTGTACTTCACCAAGGCATCTGACTCCCATCAGTACCGTTTTGGGCGCATAAACCAAAAATAACTGTGAACATAACAGAAAACTCAGAGTATCCTTTAAAGTCGCTTGGCAAACTAGACTTCACTCTGAAGCGCTGCAATGCAAGATTTTAGCTGTTTGTTATTGTTGTAATTATAGACTTTTTTTTTTATTTTAGACTGATATCAATTTTACGCAGCCAACGTCAATAATTGCAGCACAAATCGATTTTTGTCTGAACAAGCACCCACAAACCCTTTGCCGCTGCCAACGTTTTCCATGTGCGGCGCTCAGCCACGCCCCCTCTCCACATTATTAATTTTCACCTTCAGACGCTTTAACAAGGCTAAAACACACACACATACTACTCAAAATGTTTTTCTTGTGTAAGTAACGAACCGGTAATTTTGCAACCTTTATTTGTTTGTATGGATGTTTGTATGTATGCTGCACGTGCTCATTTGGCGTTGTTCATACACACCTTTGGCAAATTTTTCACGCAAAATTTTCATTGAGATTTATGAGCAACTAATTTGTTGCTATGTGTGTGTGTGTGTGTGGGTGGCAAGTGAGCATAGAAAAAATCGGTGATGCAAATGGGAAATTAATATGAAAATTCGATTAAATTTTGCGCTGTAGCGGCGGCGCTTTCGAAAAAGTTGAATGCACTCTGGCTGAAAACAGCTTTTTCTCCTTTCCTTTTTAAGGTGGTCAGTGATGAGTTTCCACTTGGAAATTTAGCGATATATTTACATACATATGCAAATCTGGGAAAATTGTTTAAAAGGTAAAAAATAACATGCAAATTAAGAATGTACTAGTTGCATTTGCTTCCACAAAAATAATAAAAATATTTAGTTGTGTACAAAATTGCCAGCTATTAATTTTTTGCCACAAACTATACGCTTTTCCGCCGAAAATCACCCAATCCAATTAATGTTGCGTATACGCCTCCAAAGCCCCACAATCTTCGCTATTTACACACACACACAAACACACTCACTCACTCACCCACATCCGTTTACTTTGTTGCTGCTGCTGCTGGTGTGGTGATGAATCGCAAGCAATTGCAATGCGACTTATGGCTCACTTCAAACTAATTGCTGTCACCCATCAAAAAAAAAACAAAAACACACTTTACACATTCCATACGCGTTGCATTCAACCATTTCCGTTAACAAATTATGCATTTTTTTCTTTTTTCGTTTGTTTGTCTCTTCGACGAATCGCCGCTGTAGTCAGTTCTATAAATATGCGCTTATGAATAGGCAAAGTGCAGAGAAGCGCACTGGAAGCACTGCCGGCGCGCACCTCACTTCTGTGTTTGCTTAGCATTGTAAGCTAGTATTTAGTATTTAGTTTACTTCAGTGCGGTTGTTGTTGTTGCTTTTTACGGCCTGCAGACATAATTTTGCGACTAATAAAATGTGAATAATTAACTGAAATTAAAAAATTATTACATTTCGCACCCTCAGTTAGTTTGCTGGGTATGAGTTTTTAATTATATGAATGACGTAGGAGCCGGCCGTTTTTTTTCTGTGTTTTTTGTTTGAGTTATCATTTCTGTACGGCCCAATTACACGTGCGCTTTGCTATGCTTATGTCATCATATGAGACATACGGCAACAACAACTACACGTGGACTATTTGCCGGGCGCTTGCTATGCATAGAAATGATCGAATTGGAGTGATGATAAAGTATGTGTTGATGTGTGTATGTATGTCTACTTGTGCCCTGCAGTGAAACCGCGGACTAGTGAAACAAATTTCTAGTTCCATACTAGGTCTTTAACGCCAAAAAGGAACTAGGCCGATAGGAACCAGATCCCCACCAGCCCAAAATCGGCGAAAAGTGTTACTTTTAAGAAACTAACTACTTCAGTTTTTTTCACTAGAAATCTATATCTAAAGTGACGAATTTAGAAA
>NW_016169216.1:0-6995 GCF_001687245.7 Rhagoletis zephyria
GTTTCAAGCTGCTAAAAAATTCCGTTGATTTTTGGCAATTTTTTTTGCTGGCACTGTCCCCATATAAAAGAAAATTGTCGAACATACTTTGTATGGAAAAAACGTGAAACACCTTCAACCGAAAAAATTCTCAAAAATCAACGGAATTTTTTAGCAGCTTGAAACTTGCACTTCTTCAGACTAGAATTGAATGGGCTACAAAACTGCATACCAACATATTTTCTAAAGATTCTGGTTAAATAGTTTGAAATTTTGGTGAAAATTTGCAGAATTTTTATAATTTTTGTACAAACTTGAAAATGTAAATTTATATGGTGTTTGTTGTATTACCAGCTAGGCTTTTACAAAAAAATACGAAACATTAAATAAACTAAAGACAAATAGCCAAAACAGGTTAAAATATCCCACTCCTATTATTTTGTGGACAACTGTACGTGAGCGTACTCTCATTCCCATTCAGCTTATACGACTGACGGTATCACGTAATTTTCTTTCGTATGATTTTCGATCCGTGAACGGATGTTACGATTCGAGCCCAGCATGTGTGTCGAGCGGTTGTTCAAGCGTTTACACGATCGAACATCAATGGCCACATGCTGTCACACATGTTTGATCGTGTAAACCCCGCTATTCGCTGTGTGATCAGCTAAAAAGCGCTTTCAGAAATTTTTCCTGCAATTCGCCTTTCGGAATGAACCTCTTTCATGCTCATGCCACTCATTTCTGAAATGTCTAACATGCTCTATAGTGTTAATTAAAGCAGATGCAGTGGCTAAAAGTAATCCGATATGTAAATTTTATAAGCCCAAATATAATAGGGGTGCTTGGAACATTTATTCGAAGGTGATATCGCTTTGTACTTCACTGAGTAAAAGTACAAAGTACTGATTTTTTCAAGCTATGTAACTTTTACTCTAAAAATTTCGTGTTCAGTTCGGTTTCGGCGAAAAATTCGAGTTCTATCGGACACAACTAAATACCAATACGTAAGAATAATTATAAAATACACACACATATACGAAGAGTGGCAAAATATCACAACACCAAAATGTCTAGAGATAAAAAGCAAGAACGAAAACAAAACTTTGTCGGAGCCTGGCGCTGCAGCGAAATTGGTATCGCATAACTGGCTACAACAAACTTCATTTGTCACAACATGAGTCACCCACCAATACCAACCAGCTTATAGTAGCGCGCCATTTCGACCGATCACACATCAACCAGCAAAGCCAGCCACTTCGTCGCATACACTAAAACGCTTGAAGCAACGTCATAATCGGCAGTCACGCCGGCTGCCAGGCACAACGTCAATGCTTTGGCGATCACCTAAAGTGGCTGAGTGACTTCGAATTCGTAACGAATATTCGTGCGTGTAGAGGGCAATTATTGGCGGCAACTAAAATCGGTGGTTGGTTGCGGCGGCTGTGACGGAACCGCTACTGCGAATCGGCCAGTTCACTGCCTTTTAATCAACAACTGAAATAATATTACGTCCAATATCATGAATAATAAAAGTAGATGTGTTCGTATGTATGTATGTGCGCACATTAGAATGCCTCTCGAAAAAACTTTACGGCTTTCCACCAATTTATCTCATTTCATATCGAAGATGACTTAAAAATGAAAAAAGGATGAAAATGACTTGGTTCGTTTAACATAAAATACGCATCCAAAAATTGTATCGAACTGCATCAAAAATGTATTAATTTTCAAAAGTTGGCAGAAATGTTGAAAAACTTTAATTAAAATTTCTTACATTTAAATTTTTTTAATCTTCTCAGACCGTTAACAATATCGTTCTTTTCGGAAAAAACGTTGTTTTAATGGGTACTTTCAATACGAACCGGCTCACGAATGCTGCTGAAATGAGCCAAATTGCTAAAAATCCTAAAATATATACATGTCAACAATAAAAAAAATCGACATGCTAGAACAAAACCCAAGATGCATTTTAATTTAACATACCTAGATATTTATTCCAAAAAATAACATAATTATTGGAGGGGGAGACAACATTTAAATTTCACACGCCTATGTCCAATGTGCATATGTGTATACCTACATATTTACTGAGCTAATCTGCAAAAAATCTTTACTAAAATGAAACAACCAAATCAAAGAATTCGCATAAAACGACGTCGATCAGAAGGTAGCTTATTGTATTCAAAGATCGCGTGTAAAACTGGAATGAGGGGCAAGTGGTATGAGCGACATAAATACTTTCATATGTATATATGTATGTATGTATGGATATACAGTAGAGATCCAGTAAAGTTAACCAGTTTGTTTTTCGGCTTATTAACTTTTACGAATTATTAACAGTTTAAGGACAGTAATGTAATTTGAACCGTATATCTAAATAAATGTGAAGTAATAAAACGATATTTCATACCTTTGCCCCATTGTATTTTGTACNTACATCCAAAAATTGTATCGAACTGCATCAAAAATGTATTAATTTTCAAAAGTTGACAGAAATGTTGAAAAACTTTAATTAAAATTTCTTACATTTTAATTTTGTTTAATCTTCTCAGACCGTTAACGATATCGTTCTTTTCGGAAAAAACGTTGTTTCAATGGGTACTTTCAATACGAACCGGCTCACGAAGGCTGCTGAAATGAGCCAAATTGCTAAAAATCCTAAAATATATATGTCAACAATAAAAAAAAAATCGACATGCTAGAACAAAACCCAAGATGCATTTTAATTTAATATACCTACATATTCCAAAAAATAACATAATTATTGGAGGGGGAAACAACATTTAAATTTCACACGCCTATGTCCAATGTGCATATGTGTATACCTACATATTTACTGAGCTAATCTGCAAAAAATCTTTACTAAAATGAAACAACCAAATCAAAGAATTCTCATAAAACGACGTCGATCTGAAGGTAGCGTATTGATTGCGTGTAAAACTGGAATGAGGGGCAAGTGGTATGAGTGACATAAATATTTTCATATGTACATATGTATGTATGTATGTATATACAGTAGAGATCCAGAAAAGTTAACCAGTTTGTTTTTCGGCCTATTAGCTTTTATGAATTATTAACAGTTTAAGGACAGTAATGTAATTTGAACCGTATATCTAAATATATGTGAAGTAATAAAACGACAGTGCATTTACGTATGATTCATTGATATTTCATACCTTTGCCCCATTGTATTTTGTACAATGTCTTATTAAAAACAAGAAATATGTAGTTATAAAAAATGCATTTGGATCACCCTTAATTGGTCGTAACCCTTTTTTGAGTGATGCGTTTGTCAAAATGAGCCTCCATTTACTATATCTGAACTTAGCTCGAGGAGCTGGGAAATGTATTTGAGATTTGATCAAAATCAAATTGATGTTAGAAAAAAAAACACTCACAACAGTTAACCGAAAAGTTAACTTTTTAGGGTTTCCTGTGGTGGCAGAAACCTAGTTAACTTTTCCGTGGTTTTTAACTCCTGTGAGTCTTAACATTTCTGAGCCTCTACTGTATTTACATACAAAGATAAAATCGTGTGATAAAAATTTAATGGAATAAATCAAAGCTGCTGAACGGGCGCTTAAATATATATACATATCGTCACCTGAAATGCAAAAAGACGTAACAACATCGTATCGTAACTGAAATGTAAAAAGTCGTGACCATGATAAAAACATAGCAAGGTATAACCGTTCTCTCAATTTGTCGGCCATGATTTTTTTTTGAAGTTTGCCAACATTTTAAAATCATATAAAAGTGAAAATAAAAAATTGAAATTGTTCGAAATTGTTGTTGCTTGAGATTGAAAATGAAAATGTGTGTGTGAGTTTGTGAGTAAATTTAAAAATTAAATTGTTTGGAAACGTCAAGAATCTTAAAAGTGACTCTCAGCGGTTCTACCTTACTATATTTTTATCATGGTCGTGACTAATAATTTTTTTTTATAAAATTATGTGGGAGTTGTTATTCGATGAAATATGAGGGATATATCAATCAAAAAGTGAATTTTGATATTTTTATTAAACACGTATTTCTGCATTTCAGGTGACGATATGTATGTATGCCTGTATAAAAAATTTTAAATTTTGATAAAAATTTGTGTAATCCTTAATTTTTTTTATAAAGTTTGAAACTGTGGTTATATGGCTTAGACAATATTTATATAGAAACGTGACAAAAAAAATTTAACTCGAAAAAAATTATGAATATTTTTAAAAAATCAGAACGTGGTCACTTGCTTGAGTCACTGTATGTCGATGCTCACCATTGCTGCGGACACGTCATCAACATTTCGTTTATCTCATACAAACATTTATGTTTTATATGTACATATGTACATATGTAAGTATGTATGTACTTAAATACAAATTTCGATCACCGCACAAAACCGAAACAATTAAACTTAAAAAAAAACTGAACATGCATACATCTATGGCTGCGTTTCTTTATACATTCCGGATAATCCCATTTCACAGCCGGAACAAACAGAATACGTTTGAAATATACGTTAGCATATCATCAGGAATATTCTAAAGAATAAGTAAACAAAAAAGTTTATTCCAAATGTTCAGAATGAATAAAGAAATGCAGCCTATATGTACATAAATTATAAACGTGTAACCATTTTAGGTGTGTAAACATTTTTTCAAGAATGTTGACTTTTGACAAAATAAAAACGTAATGTCTGAAAACCAATAGTTGGCAGATGTCGTCACCAACAGCAATCATAATCGCTTATCACATTTTATTCTGCGATCGATTAGTACATATGTACATATGTATTTATGTTAAATAAAAACCTTGCTTCATCACACCTTTCATGAACATCAGAAAATTTAACTTCAAGCATTTTGTATCTCATATCTGACCAAATCTCTTCCATGCATGTTGTAGTGGTCCGAGTTTGCAAAAATTACCAGTGTGTGACAGTGATTCAAATCCTGGAAACTATCCTTAATAAGCAAAACCCCATGCACCACGTTTTCTTCCACTTTTAAGCCGATTTTAAGAAACCTAGAAAAAGCTGCCCTGCAATATAATCTCGTATTTTTTACTTAATCCTAAGTGCATTTTGCCGCCTTTAAAGTAAGACTGGAAATCAATAGAAAAGTAACTCTTGCCAACAATGCACCTGGTAAGCAATTGAAGATTAGACTCTTCGTCTCTCATTACGCCTGTCATTTTACAAGACACAGCAACACGAACGGCTTTAAGAAAACTATTCCTTACAAATGATAAGGATGATGCGCTTTACGAGTCGCAAGCCCACTAAACTGACAAAAATTCGATTCGAATTGGAGGAAATTTGCTAGTTTTTTTTTGTCTCTTAATAGATCGGCAGTTGGTTTTAGTACATTTATACGACGTTTTATATAGCATTTTACGCTGTTAATCGCACAGCTTACATATGTACATACTTACATACATAGTATATATCTATGTACTTACATATCGTTACCTTAATATAGAAAGGCCCTATCTCATATTTCTGTTCTTCAAACATAGTTTGAAAATTTAGCGCAAAGCAAAGTTCTACAGTTGCGAATTTCGTCGAAACTGATGATTTTTATTAAAGATAATATTTTATCTAACGCAGTAATATTTGTTTTCAATTTATATTAGATATATTGTGAGCTATTTGACAGATTTTATAGAAACCTGGACTCGAAATGAAAATGAGTTAGGGGGCCTTTCTATATTAAGCTAACGATATGTATGTACGTATGAATGCTCGCTTTCCGCATCAATTGTCGCTTTTATGTTTTCTGCGTGATGTATTTTCACAAGGTGACGTCATGAACACCAGCATTAAGAAGGAGAAATCAACAGCCATACGGTAAATGTTGTGTTGAATGGGCGTGCACACAAACAACCAACAAGCAGTGAATTGTTAGAAGTCACATACCAAGTTCTTAACTTCCCAATAAACATTTTTGTTGAATCTCAATTTGAGATACATTTGAGAATCAATCCTTTTCTCAAATCTCAAACTCATCTCAATCTCAACATTTTTAGTATGGTACTTTCCATGATACAAAAAAAAGGTAGTTTCCCTCAATCATTTTGGCCGCCATGTTAGTCATTTGACTTTTGTTGGCATTATGACATATCTATCAAAAACAAACTACCAGCTAAAAAAAAAAAAAAAATTTTCACGAAAAATCAGTCATTTTATTAAATAAAATGGCCTCAAGCTCAATAAAATTGTTGAATATAATTGTTATAAGGCCATAAAATAACAAAAAAAATAACAAATATGTAACTTAAAGACCAGCAGACCTAAAAAAAGTTAAACATTCTAAAAATAGAGTTATTAACGAAAACCAACAACCACATGAACAATTAATTCGGCCTTAATCCGGATCAACTTCAGTTAATTCCCGATTTAATCCGGATCAACGTTGCCGTCTGTTTATGCTTTTACTTCCCTCCAAGAGATCATTCCAAATAACAACTTTTTGTTTGATACCACAATGTTTAGTTTGCCCACTATATTTCTGCAATCGCTTGGAAGACTCGGAAAAGGTTCGCTATTTCATCGCTGACAAGAATTTTCCTCAAACACTATTCTATGCGACTCGTTAATGAGACGAGAATGCTATTCTACATATATGTATGTAACTCGCCGAACAATCTTCCAAATGCTGGCTGTAGGGATGCAAATTTTCAGAGCCAACATCGATACATCGATATTTCGATGTATCGTAAACACTAACATCGATGCCGAAAAAAATCGCCCCAAAACTATCGATACATCGCTATTTTCCGATGTTTCTCTTTTTTAATACGTATGTTACAGGTACTTCAAGATTTGCAGGTTTTTACAGGAAGCTGTTAACGTACGCCACCTTCCATAAGGTTTATTAATGGCGAAAACCGCTTTACCTGTAAAACCTGCAAATCCTGAAATACCTGGAACTGACTTAATGCTTGTTAAAATTGTAAGAAAAACCTAGTGTCCATCTAAACTGCTACACTGTTAACATTTCAATGGGTGGTTTCTTGAATTTAAT
>NW_016169216.1:9288-12853 GCF_001687245.7 Rhagoletis zephyria
ATCGACAAATTTTGTTCAGCGATGAGGCTCATTTCTGGTTGAATGGCTTCGTAAATAAGCAAAATTGCCGCATTTGGAGTGAAGAGCAACCAGAAGCCGTTCAAGAACTGCCCATGCATCCCGAAAAATGCACTGTTTGGTGTGGTTTGTACGCTGGTGGAATCATTGGACCGTATTTTTTCAAAGATGCTGTTGGACGCAACGTTACGGTGAATGGCGATCGCTATCGTTCGATGCTAACAAACTTTTTGTTGCCAAAAATGGAAGAACTGAACTTGGTTGACATGTGGTTTCAACAAGATGGCGCTACATGCCACACAGCTCGCGATTCTATGGCCATTTTGAGGGAAAACTTCGGAGAACAATTCATCTCAAGAAATGGACCGGTAAGTTGGCCACCAAGATCATGCGATTTGACGCCTTTAGACTATTTTTTGTGGGGCTACGTCAAGTCTAAAGTCTACAGAAATAAGCCAGCAACTATTCCAGCTTTGGAAGACAACATTTCCGAAGAAATTCGGGCTATTCCGGCCGAAATGCTCGAAAAAGTTGCCCAAAATTGGACTTTCCGAATGGACCACCTAAGACGCAGCCGCGGTCAACATTTAAATGAAATTATCTTCAAAAAGTAAATGTCATGGACCAATCTAACGTTTCAAATAAAGAACCGATGAGATTTTGCAAATTTTATGCGTTTTTTTTAAAAAAAAAGGTATCAAGCTCTTAAAAAATCACCCGTTATAAAATATTAAAATATGGGTGTCAATCGAAAGACATTTATGAAAGCTTTAGGTTGAAAATATCGTTGTTGTTGTTGTAGCAGCATACAAGTTCCCCAAAGGGTTTTTGGGGAGTGTTGCTGGAGTGACAGTCCTTGGCGAGATATAAATCTGGGTCGTTCCGGTTACGTAAACCCGACTGTCGTGGGAACATTGAAAATATCGTTCATTAGGCTTGCCACATTGTCGAAAAGTCATACCGATCTGACTATGTATATTAAACGAGAAGGAATTTTTTGTGAAGGTCATTAGATTTGCAACGTTCTTTCGAATTTCAAATATGAGAGGGCAAAGTAAAGACCTTAGCCTGTAGTTATGCGATAAGTTTTATTGAAGTTAGAACTTTTTTTATTATATATTATATTATTTTATTGTAATTTGATGATATTAAAAACGCGACAATATGCGAGTCCTATCTTTACTAGAAACGGATTTATATGAAATATGCCACAATATAGTGAATAACAGACTATCAAATGATGTGTGTAAGTGAAAATACATAACAGGAATTTACATCGGTAATGCAGTCACCGAAATAAATTCTTCTGCATTTTAAATTAGATTCCAATTTGAATTAATATGGTGACTGCATTACCGATGAAAAGGCACGATTGAGAGAATACAAAGGTTGTGCCGATCTCGGACCGCTATTCCTCTCTTAACTAATTTGACAGAATCGTTGTTTGCATGACGTCACACTTGTGCAACTTGTTTACGTTTTCCTTGCAACATTTTTTCTTCTTCTTCCATTCTTGCTCACGTTTTGGCATTTCTCTCTCGCAATTGCACCAGTGTGACGTCACACAAAAGTTATTCTCAAAAATCCTCTCTGATCGGCGCAATCTTGTATTCTATCATTCTTGGTTAAAAGGTATATGTCCATGCTAATTTTGCATTTTCTCTGTATTCTACGCTCTCTGCGTTTTGGTCAGTGTTGTCATCGAAAATTCCCTTGATGAGAGTTAAGTTTGGGAATTAACTCTAGGACTTAATCCGGATCAACTGCAGTTAAATCCCGAGATATTTCTGAATGCACGGGTTGATCCAGATCAACGCTGCCGTCTGTCTATGCTTTTAGTCACTTAAATACTTTGCAGTTCCTCGTTTTTGAGATCCCGAAGAAAAGGGGACGCCTCAATGTTTCTAGTAGCATGGTGTAGCTCACGGTGTCGCAAGCAACAGCATTGTAACAGCATTAAAATTCCCCCAAAATGGTTTCTGGAGAATTAGCTGCAGTGATAGTCCTCCGCCAGATATATGTATATGTACTTACATCTGGATGGTTCCGGCTACGTAGAGTTTACTGTCTAGATAATTCCTTTGCAACTAACAGTTTTGGTACAGGGGTGACCAAGATTATGGCTATGAGGTTTTGAAAGTTAAGTGCTATGTGTGCATTAACTCAATGAGAGGGGAGGGATGGGTGTATTCAAGATAACCATCAATTACCACCTCTGCATGCATGTAGGCCATGCTAAGTCCCTATGACTTTTGCCGTTCATAAAACTCCGGAAGATTTTTTGGTGGTTGCGTCAAGGCTAGTTCAGCAATTTTTGAATTTCCAGAAACTTAGTACATCAACAACTTCGTCATATTGGCATTTGAAATGTGCACAAATTTCTTCGCATATGCATTTTTTTGCACATAAATATGTGTTCATGTGCTTTGCATTTGGTTTGGCTTAGACACTATATTTTGTAAGTTGTCTAAACAGGTGTTTTATTTACTTTTCGATTGCATGTTTGTGCTTAGCTGAGCTTATACGATGCGAAAAGTATAATAGCTCTGAATTGTCTTTACGGCTGGGGAGAGTAGACTTCATCCGCTTTTTTTTTCAGAATTTCTATAGACATACATACATATGTCGACTAGGTCTGGATAAGTAGGAGTTCAACCTGCTACCGCATTTAAAACGTAACTGCACCAAAGTTACGGTGACTTCACGGAAAATCTGAAGCTTTTTACCTGCTAGAAATAGCGCATAGATTTCGCTTATATCATTTGCGGTATGAAAGTTCACGAATTGTAGGTATGTAGTTGGCTTTAAATTCTCAGCTCCAAAAAACTTCAATTTTACGATCTATGTACGTGCAGCTAGCTGCAACAACAATTTTAACATAAATTCAGTTCTAAAGATATTAAATCAAAATTTAATTAAACTTACGTTTTCCACTAGTTCTTTTACAAATTTTACCACTGTACAATTGCGATGAAAAAACCCAATTCAAGTGAAGGACAAGCAAATGTTTATAATCCCAGTACTATATGAAAATAATAATTTGTCCTTGAATAACACAAGTATTGAATCTATTACAATGGGTTACACAGGTTCGTTGTTTTGCTTAGAGAACAATAATCCGAAATGATTTTTTTTTTTAGCAAATTCAAAAATATCTACAATTAAAATATTTAAAAATAGTAGAGGTTTACACATTAGTTCAACACAATGCTAGGTAATTCTCTAGGGGGGGGTAACTACCCCTAAAAAAGGGGCGGAAAAGTCGGGAGGGGTACCAAACGACGCGTTTCAGCCCCCCTAATAACAATCCGGAGGGGGGGAGGTAATATTATTAACCATTTAAAAGTTATGAACAAAAAACTTTTGTTAAATTTCGTTGTTTTCTATGAGCAATTACCACGTCAAAAATGCACTAAATCACCAGTTTCCACTTTTAAAACACTACTAAAACGTTTCCGCGTATTATTTTATACAAACCAAATCATTTATTCACTTTTATTTTATATATTTCGTTAATAAAACAGAGTAAACAAACTTTGCGCCTGCT
>NW_016169216.1:15004-17823 GCF_001687245.7 Rhagoletis zephyria
AAAAGAAGAAGAAGAAGAAGAAGAAGTGTATAGTGTATAGTGTAAACTGACTTTAATAGCGCAAATGAAATGTGAAATAAAGTGGCAATACCAGCGATTTGAGGTTATAATAATTTTAAAAGTATTTTCGAACTCAAATCATCTTACGTCTCTTTCGTCTGAATTTTATTGTGATACATATTTGAATTAACTGATGAAAATTTGATTAAATCAAGCATGTGTTAAACTCCGCTAAATGGTGAAACGCTTTCTTTCCAAGTTTTGGTGCTTTTTGAAACTCAAGAGTTGGCAGCACTGGATTTGGACATACATTCCTACATTCCTATACATTCAGGGCTGCATTTTGTTATACTAAAATCAAGCGTATTTTAGAGTAACCGGTTTTAGAGCATGAATGAATGCCTTTATGCCGCGCTTTTGCTGGAAAGGTGGAATATTCCTAATTCCATGTTCTGACCAACACGAAAACACTTTGAAAACGAGTTTTGGGATTGTGGGCTGAAGGCTGTTCTCACCCGCTGTTAGTGTTTTTTTGTTGACATTTCTTACTTCTTTTGTTTACAGTTTTCTACAAAAAAAAATAAAATAAAATAAAAAACTATTTTCTTTCATTTTCCTTTAATTAACAACCTTTTCCTTTTTTTCTTTATGACTTCCACTCCGATAAATACCACCATATTCTGACCGGCATCGAATACATGTATTCGTTGCTAAAACTGGTTTTCGACCTAAAACCAGTTTTCCCTGAAAACTACTTGAAAACTCAAGCTCCACTCATTTGGTAGATCTCAGGTTATGGATCAAACTTTGTACAAAAATTAAAGAAATTCTGTAATTGTAAATTGCAAACTTTTTAATTAGACTATCAAAGTGCTAGATTGAAGTTGCTAAAAATTGCATTGAGTTTTGGCAATTTTTTCCTTGACAGAGTAAAGCGGTTCCTTCCATATCAAAATAATTTTCGAACATAAATTTTTTTGCAACCTTTCGGAGTGCTGTCAGAGTTTCATTCTATCACATCACGATGTAGCGAACAAATGTGGCACGTTACAGAAACCGCTACTTGTGATTTGCCGATTTTGACAATTCTCAAGTAAATGTAAACAACGCTTCAGAAACTTTAGGTGCACTGAAATTTGCTAATACTTTCACAAAAATTGTCGTTTTTTTAATTTTCACTTCTAATTTTTTTTATAAATCATACATTTTAAATTTTAACGTTTCCTGCCGAAAAATTTATTATTGAGGAAATTTACTATTTTACAGTTTATTTTAGCCTCCCATTCAGCTTTGTTTACTTTTACTTCAGAAATTTCCGGGAATGCGGAATCTTGTATTATATCATTCTTGTTACCATATAGTGTTTAGGGCTGGACAATTTTTGCTCTTAAAATTAAGAAAATTATGTCGAGCAAAAATAAAACTAGGTACTCAAAAACGCGAATATATGGTAGGTTTCAGACCTTGTGTGGTAGATGCTCAAAAAAGTGGCAGATCTACCACAATGTGGTAGGAATCCGATCACTGCCAATGAGTGTTACCGTTGCGCGACTAAAGGGTCAAATTGGCACTTTTTGGATATCGATGCCCCAGACACCGACTTTTTAGAAATATGCTTATTTTGAAACTTTTCTTTGACTAAAAATTCTATACATATACATTTTGACATTTCTTTCATAAAATATATTTCGTTTCTTACATATTTAAAAAAGCTTTTAGTATTTACTTTTCAAATGCGCTTAGAATTTACATCTCTGGCAAGATTTTGATTGATTTCATCCTTTTTACTATGTCAAAATTTGTCCGCAAGAATGTCCAGGAACAACAAGAATTAGTGCACGGTTCTTGTAGCGTAGCAATTGCCCAAGTTATTTGTGTTAAACTCATTTTCGTAGCTCCCGGTATAAACAAATAATTTACGATAATTTATATGCAAGCTTAAAAGGCTAAACTTTGTTATAATAATTGTTATCTACTAATGTTGCATTTGTGTTATATTGATGTAAGTACTTTTTTTGACTGCAATTTTGCTTTCATAATAAATGCAAAATATGCATATTGCGTATTTTTAATATATCCCTCATCAATAGGGATGCAAACGATGCATCGATATTTTTGAAACATCGATAATATCGGTCCAATTTTCGATGTTTGCTATCGATGTTTACAATTTACTAACACCGCGAAATTGGCGATATATCGATGGAAGTTTTACCGATGTTTTAAACATCGACTTTAAGGAGACTCTCCGACTTTCTTTCGGTGTGTTTGACTGACCTTAAATTTATTAATCATTCAGATTTTTTTGTTATTTATGGTCTTATAACAATTATGTTCAGCCATTTTTTATGAACAGTGTTATTGNATCATTCAGATTTTTTTGTTATTTATGGTCTTATAACAATTATGTTCAGCCATTTTTTATGAACAGTGTTATTGAAAATCAGCAAAATTTACAAAAGGTTATAGCTGCTATTTCGGAGATCACCACTTCTCCTCAGTGACCGCGGTAAACAAGCCCCCCGCTGCATCCCTTATTCGATAGTTCCGAAATAGTTCTAAATTCGACAAATAGGATCTAGTTCGTTCTGCATCCCTTTTTCTATAGTTCCGAACCATTTCTAAATTCGTCACTTTAGATATAGATTTGTAGTTAAAAAAACTGAAAAAATTAGTTTCTTAAAAGTGCCACTTTTCGCCGATTTTGGACTGGTGGGGATCTAGTTCCTATCGGCCTAGTTCCTTTTTGGCAATAAAGACCTAGTACGGAACTAGAAATTTGATTCACTAGTCCTGCAGGGTTACATCTACTAATCACA
>NW_016169217.1:0-5886 GCF_001687245.7 Rhagoletis zephyria
CGACACAACACAAGGTCAGAGAAAGAGACGTATAACCGGCGGAGCGGGGAACAGGGGTCTGTACTAGGCCCCGACCTCTGGAACGCCACGTATGACAGTCTGTTGCGCACGGAAATGCCGCAGAGCGCCTTCCTTGTCGCCTTCGCGGACCACGGGGCCGCCATCATAACAGCAAGAAATGTCNTCGGACCTCAACCCGTGACGACTTCTAGGTCTACAAAATACCTAGGGGTGAAGCTTGACAGCAAACTCACATTCTGGGAACACATCCATGGAGTATGTGAAAAAGCTGCGCAGAGCACGGCGGCTCTAAGCCGGCTGATGGCGAACGTGGGCGGCCCGAAGCCATGCCGCAGGAAGCTTCTGATGACATCGGTCTAATCGGTGCTCCTGTACGGGGCAGAAATATGGGCTGACGCATTGAAAGTCAAAAAATACCGGGTTCAAATGTCTTCGGTACAGCGCAGAGGGGCACTACGCATTGCTTCTGCATACCGTACAGTGTCCGCGGACGCGGTTCTAGTTATTTCTGGCGTCATGCCAATTGAGCTACTTGCTTACGAGCGAAAAGAGATTTACAATCTCAGTGCCGAGATAGGTCGAGCAGCTGCCGCGGCAAGGGCGCGCGAGCAACTGATCCAGCAGTGGCAACAAAACTGGAACGCGAGCACAAAAGGTCGATGGACACACTCCCTGATAGCCGACCTTCAAACATGGCTGAACAGACCACATGGGGAAGTCGATTTCTACCTGACGCAATTCCTCACCGGTCATGGTTACTTCCGAGAATATCTTCATAGAATGGGAAGGGTGGACTCACCGTTCTGTCACTACTGTGGAAACGTCGAAGATAACGTGTACCACACATTCTTCACCTGCGAACACTTCTTGATTTCGCGCAGAATGTTGGAAGAAAGACACGGAGACATTACTCCGGACAACATAGTTGGGATAATGATTTCCAGCGCAGAAAAGTGGGAAGCAGTTGCGAGATACGTGAAATTCGTACTCCGCTGCAAACGAGAGGACGGTTGTCTACTGAGGACACCCGAATGAAACGCCCCTACAAAAGAGCAGCCCCAAGGCTCTAACAGCGCGCTCCTGCATCTGAAGACATGCAGAATTGCGGTGCCAGCTGCGGGATTCTTGTGGGTAGCCCAACACGTTTCCGTGGGAGTCCCACACTCGGGGAATGTAGTATAGAGACTAGACTAGTCCCTCTCCTACGAACAAACAAAAAAAAATTCTATACCAAGAAATACGTTTATAATAAAATTTTGGAAAGTGGGCGTAGCGCCGCCCACTTATGATCACATATATGCATCTCGGTAACCGTTCTACCAATTTGTACCANACAGTGGCAACAAAACTGGAACGCGCGCACAAAAGGTCGATGGACGCACTCCTTGATAGCCGACCTTCAAAAATGGCTGAACGGATCACATGGGGAAGTCGATTTCTACCTGACGCGATTCCTCACCGGTCATGGTTACTTCCGAGAATATCTTCATAGAATGGGAAGGGTGGACTCACCGTTCTGTCACTACTGTGGAAACGTCGAAGATAACGTGTACCACACATTCTTCACCTGCGAACACTTCTTGATTTCGCGCAGAATGTTGGAAGAAAGACACGGAGACATTACTCCGGACAACATAGTTGGGATAATGATTTCCAGCGCAGAAAAGTGGGAAGCAGTTGCGAGATACGTGAAATTCGTACTCCGCTGCAAACGAGAGGCAGGACGGTTGTCTACTGAGGACGAATGAAACGCTCCTACAAAAGAGCAGACCCAAGGCTCTAACAGCGCGCTCCTGCATCTGAAGACATGCAGAATTGCGGTGCCAGATGCGNATCTTCATAGAATGGGAAGGGTGGACTCACCGTTCTGTCACTACTGTGGAAACGTCGAAGATAACGTGTACCACACATTCTTCACCTGCGAACACTTCTTGATTTCGCGCAGAATGTTGGAAGAAAGACACGGAGACATAACTCCGAACAACATAGTTGGGGTAATGATCTCCAGCGCAGAAAAGTGGGAAGCAGTTGCGAGATACGTGAAATTCGTACTCCGCTACAAACGACAGGACGGTTGTCTACTGAGGACGAATGAAACGCTCCTACAAAAGAGCAGACCCAAGGCTCTAACAGCGCGCTCCTGCATCTGAAGACATGCAGAATTGCGGTGCCAGCTGCGGGATTCTTGTGGGTAGCCCAACACGTTTCCGTGGGAGTCCCACACTCGGGGAATGTAGTATAGAGACTAGACTAGTCCCTCTCCTACGAACAAACAAAAAAAAATTCTATACCAAGAAATACGTTTATAATAAAATTTTGGAAAGTGGGCGTAGCGCCGCCCACTTATGATCACATATATGCATCTCGGTAACCGTTCTACCAATTTGTACCAAACCCGGTATAGTTGTTGAGCTTGCCACATAAAAGCAAAACGTTGAAAATTATCGAAATCGGAATAAAATTACTTCCGCTTTTCATGTAACGGTAAATTTCAGAAATGCTTGAAACTTCAATATTTCGAAATTTAAGTACGCTAATTTTCTCAAAATTTATACACCCCGGCTTACCATGTAGCGGTAGCTTTCGGAAAGGTGAAAACCATATATTTAATACTTGCGCCGGGTATTTAATGTTCGGCTCCGCCCGAACTTAGACTTTCTTACTTGTTTTTAATTTTGATTTAAGTGACTTCTTCCCTTCGTGACTCTTCACTTAAATAAAAATTAACACCCATAGTCTGCAACTCTTTCGTATTCGGCTTTTGCTACGAATCTTAGAAATAGTATGCTGCAATTCGAATCGTATCTTCGAACTTTCGAAATTCGTAACAATGGCATGCCTAAAAACGAACGAGTAAGCTTTTTTGTGTAATTTTGTACGAAAACAATTCTGTATCGGAAGCAAGATAGAAGATGTAAATCGATGTGTATTTAAAGGAAATATTAGTGGTGTTCATTTAAACAGATCAATTTTGCCTTTCGCATATACGTATATTTTTATCCACTGCTTTATATAAACGAGCAAAAAAGAATCTTGGTTACCCCTTATCCAGAAACTTGTACAATGATTTTCGGTTGTTGTGTCCAAACGCATAACCCGAATCCAAAAGCATTAACATAACGTGTAACCAAAGGATTAAAATTTTATTCAAAATAAATGTTTCAATTTTCCGACTACTAGCTTATTAATAAGTTCGGTTTGCACTATGCACTTTTTTGCAAATTTCGACGTGGGTTCTGCGCAAAAATCCTGTGGATGGCGTAGCCAGAGTGATATGCACAAGAAGTGTTGTATACCTTTGACATGCGGAAGCCCCTCTTCTCCGACAACATAGAAAGGAGAATTCTATTTAGTAAGGGTTATAATCCCTAAGCGCGGCCGANCAGAGTGATATGCACAAGAAGTGTTGTATACCTTTGACATGCGGAAGCCCCTCTTCTCCGACAACATAGAAAGGAGAATTCTATTTAGTAAGGGTTATAATCCCTAAGCGCGGCCGAAGGCAGAAGCAAGTGCAACAGGTTGTGGACCTAACAAAGTGCATGTTTTTAATGGCTTGGAAGAAGCTGTTATTGCATTAACTGGTTTGAGAACCAGTTCTTCAGTCATAGGAGGAGTTCTGACTTGCGGTTCAATAATTCAACCAGAAGCTGACATAGATGCGCCCATGGTTACTATGCCCGACAGCTCCGCATATCTTTGTGAAATCATACCCATAGCGCGCTCTTACTCCGCTGTATATAATTGCAAATGCAATAGAATCCATCGTTTCCTTCAAAATATGTAAAATTAAAAATTTTACTATATATAAGCACTTTATGAGTGTTTTTTTTAAATTCATTTCCACTTGTTTTCCTTCATTCAGCTATCTTCGAAAAACCACTGATAGCTGGCAATACTGCACATGTTTCCGCAAGGGTTGCAGCATGTGGATCTTTCGTTTACGAATTACGAAAATTCGGGTTCTAGAATAAGGGGGTAAATCAGAATAACCACACTCACAGCCAGTTTCACCAAACTCATTTAAGTGGAAATTAACTTTAATTTAAATTTTATATAATTTAATTCTCCTTTTAATTATTTTCAGTTTCAATAAGCTATATATTTAAGTGAGTAAAAAGTGTTTGTAAAACAGACTAGGCAAGCGAAAGCTTTCATTTGTACTGAGAGCTCTTGAAAGCGTTGGCACGCTGTGTTGTAAAAGCAGGGCTGGGATACAAGTAAGCAGCAGATACACAATGATGAGGTGAAGGGAATAATACAGCGTTTTTGCTGCATGTAAAATGCAACATTTAGCACTTTCGAACATATGTTTTCGAAGAGCGTTCATGCTATAGCATTTAGCAAATGTACATTTACGCGAGTTCGAAATCATATGCTTTTGACAAACAGCCGTGTTCCAGTCTCTTATTCAGATCCGTGTATATTACGATCAATTCTCACGCAGAAGATAATGTGCAAAAACCCTACTGAAAAGGAAAAAATAAATTTTAAACCAAAAATTCAATACAAAAACTTGAATTGTTTTAACCATAACCGAACATTTGTTTGTGTATATATTCATTTGTCGGTGCTGTCAATTAAAATTTCCTCACTTAATTAGGAAACAAAACAAACAGAGTTGATCATAAATTGATCCTGATTTCTATCAGCATCACATCGATGTTGACTTTGCTTAACTTTAAAAGAAATCTCGATCGACGATCACTGAAACGCAGCTAGCAACTGTATACTCGAAAAAGCAATGTTGCCACTTTTTCTCTTTAAACCATGTTCGAATCGTGGAAATTTTGGAAGATCACAGGGTTGCTTTTAGCATTTAGATTCTTAATGCAAAAATGGAGTTGCATTTAGGTGACGAATTTTGTATGGATAAATGTACATTTAGAGTAGCATTTAGAGCTAAATGCTCTAAATGTGCTTTTACGCATAAGCAAAAACAGGCCATAAGATAGCCGAAATATGTATATCAATATGGGTATCACACAAAAGAAAAAAAATTGGACACATTATACATGCTATATATATGGAAATAAAAAACGTCAGACCAACGTTTTATTTCAGAGAATGTATTTCTGACATTTATTTCCGTGAAGAACTTACGCATGGATTTGCTCTTATAAAACTTCTAAGTATAAAATTTGTCCACTTTAGTGGCTTCCTGGCGGCATAAAGTGGGCAGTGGATAAATTACCTTTACAAAAATTCCAAACACGTTCATATAGCAGACAACAGATTTTTCGATTTTTGCCCACTTAAGCGGCACTTTGCGCTGTGTTGTAAAAGCAGGGCTGGTATACAAGTAAGCAGCAGATGCACAATGAGCAGGTGATTAAACGTGTAACACCTCTGAGTGTGGTTATTCTGATTTAATTTTTATTTAAGTGAAGAGCATAGGTCACTTAAGTCAAAATTAAAAACTAATTAAAATGGATTGGTGAAACAAAAAATTTGAAAATCAAAGTAATTTTCATTTAAATGATTCTGGTGAAACTGGCTGTCAGAGATGTTACACGTTTAATCAGGTGATCAATATACACGCAGCACAATTTTGGGTATCTGATGCTTACTTGTATACCAGCCCTGCTTTTACAACATAGCTTGCAAAAGCTTTCAAAAGCTCTCAGTACAAATGAAAGCTTTCGCTGGCCAAGTCTCTTTTACAACCACTTTTTACTCACTTAAATAAATAGCTTATTGAAACTGAAAATAATTTAAATGAGAATTAAATAAAAAATTAAATTAAAGTTAATTTCCAATTAAATGACTTTGGAGAAACGCAACCTTACAGCCAGTTTCACCAAACTCATTTAAGTGGAAATTAACTTTAATTTAATTTTTTATTTAATTCTCATTTAAATTATT
>NW_016169217.1:6335-17820 GCF_001687245.7 Rhagoletis zephyria
TAATTCAACGATATTAATAGAAAGGTGCACACACATGCATTTACATATGTATGTACATACAAACGAGCACCAATTAATTTTATTTAAAGAATGGCGTGTCGTCTATTTCCGGTGTAGCAAACGCAGTACATAGGGCGACATCTAGATGTCATCTACCTCGCCCTATTCACTATGCTTTTTTATAGGAGCTTTTCAAAGGTTTGCTTTATGGTGTCGGACACACAACATTGAAAGCTTCTGGAACACAACATTGAAAGTTTCTGGAACACAACATTGCAAGTTGATAAAAGCGTTGTCAAAATCAAAAGTTATCAAAACAAATTCTATGGGACTGAGAAGTATTATTTTCTACTTTTTAGTCCATTTATAAAAGCGTTGTATATTAAAAAGTTTTTTTTTATATTATTTATTTTTTCAGTTTCAATAAGCTATTTATTTAAGTGAGTAAAAAGTGGTTGTAAAACAGACTGGGCCAGCGAAAGCTTTCATTTGTACTGAGAGCCCTTGAAAGCGTTGGCACGCTGTGTTGTAAAAGCAGGGCTGGTATACAAGTAAGCAGCAGATACACAATGATGAAGTGATTACACGTGTAACACCTCTGGATGTGGCTATTCTGATTTAATTTTTAAATCAAAATTAAAAACAAATTAAAATGGATAGGTGAAACCAAAAGTTCGAAAATCAATGTAACTTTCACTTAAATGAATCTGGTGATGTTTTGGTTGTGTTTATTGAGTGTCATTTAAAGTCAAGTATATCAGCTGAGTTTAACTAACCTCCTAAACTGTTTAAGTATCTTGTTTGCCTTTTTATTACCATTGGTGTTATTAATTTTTCACTATGAGGAGTGATCTTGATAACTGCCAAGTTAAAAGCGATTCGGAAAGCTACTTATCGCGCTGGCTCTGTGATGGTATTGGCCATCTAAAGTGTGCTGGTTTGACGGGAAGAATTCTGGACGCTATTAATGAGGGAAGGGCCTTCGCTGGTCTTGCTTAAAGTGCAGGTCAACCGAGGTTGTTCTCTTTATGTTGTTTAGGCAAACCAGACATGGTTTTTCAGAGGTAGGTAGTAGAGAGTTGTCGGCACTGACCGAAAAATTTAAGCATCATGAAAATGTGTTTAAACCTTCTAAATGCGTAGATATCGCACAATCTTTTAAGAATATTCGTGTATAAAAACTTAAGCGTCTTCATAGTCCGCCTAATGGAAGGATAATCGTTCCACGTCAGTTCAATTTTCCGACTAACTTAATTAACCTTTCTTCTTAATGTCCACCGACATCGCAATCGTCATCCCCAAAAGAACGTGTAACGAAGTCTGCTTCTGCTTCTAATAATAACGTGCCTGAAGTATATTCCGCTTCCTCCGTTGAAGTTGTGGCATCGTCGTCTAATCCCCCAACGCTTACTCTTCTCTCCATTAGTAACTCAGTTACTCGACCCCTTCCGCCGGTAATCGAGTCTAATACTAGGAGACTGGTTGTGGTTCCACCAAAGAAGTCTATATTTGTCTCTAGATTTTCGGGGGATATTTCCGAAGACGATACATATAAAGTTTTACATATCGTCCAAAGTTAAACCTATCAACTTAAGTATCAGAAAATTGAATGTTAAATATGAAAGAAATATTTCTTCATTCAAAATTTACGCAAATTTAGAAAATTTTGACATGCTGCTTAGTAGTTCTTTTTGGTCCTTCGGAGCTTTCGCTCATGGATTCGAGTATAGGCTTAACAAAAATAATTTAGGAAATACTACGCGTCAGAATACTGAACCAAAAAACTGATTACTAAATCTTTTTTAATTATTTACTAGCAGACCCGGCGAACTTCATCGCTCAATATTAAGTTTTCATTGGAAACAGTTTCACCACCTATTCACTTAACGATTTCCAGTGGCAGATACTACGTTTATGCGACAGAATTCATGAATTAAAAAGTGGTCCCGTTTATGCATAGTTCCCGAATTCATAAAATAAAGAGCTTTGAAAAAGTGGCAACGCACTAGCGAGAAACTAAACAGTAGGGTTGTGGCTTTGTTTCGTAACCCTATTAAACAGCTGTCTGTGGGACGTGGCGTTGCCGGACTTGCACTTCACGATTTCATGAAATGATGCCGAATTAATGGTTAACTTTCGTGTATAATTGAATTCATGAAATGGTGTTTATGCAGCCAATTTTAACCCAAATTCATGAAATGAATTCGTGAATTAGCCTACGCATAAACGTAGTAACAGTTATCTGTAGTGCGTTTCTGTAACCTTGGGTGTATTCAATATCGTAAAATATAACGGTTTTTCACTTTTATCGCAAGGGAGTGTTTCTGTAACTGTGGTGAAAAAAATATTGCGATAAATGATGCGATAAATATATCACTAGCTGTAAGTCAAGCGAGTTTTACTTTTCGCTGCAAAAAGCGTCCAATATGAGTAAGATATGTATGACTTCAATTGTTTTTAATCTTTTTACAACAAATAAATTGTTTTTTACAGAAAACATTTTTATACAAAAAACATAGGTTAGGTTAGGTTAGGTTAAGGTGGCAGGCCCGCGAAGGGGACTCACTTAGACATTTAATTGTCCATTGTGATACCACATTACATAAAAATTCATTTGAACTGTGGTAACTGTGTAAAATTACGAGAAGCGCTGGGTGATCACAGCTAAGTTCCGCAAAAGCTGATGTCCACTCCGGAGAGTCCCTCGGCAGTGTTGATGAGATGCGCACCGAGGTGCTTAAACCTTAATCTAGCGAATGCCGGGCAGTTGAGTAGGAAGTGCTGAGATGATTCCACCTTGTCTTCCGGGCAACTGCGGCAATAGGGATCCGTGACGATCTTGAGTCGCACCGCGTGGGTTCCCATAGGACAGTGTCCGGTCAGAACACCTGTCAGAATCGAGAGGTGGCGCTTAGCCAGCTCCCTTGACTGCTCGCGGTCCACAACCGGCCAGAAGGACCTTGCAACTTTGCATGTCGGGGTTTATTCCCAGCGCTCGCTGACCCGACTGTAAGCCCATCTGTCTAAAAGCAGATGGCAGGTTGCCAACGGAACAACAATTCCCTCCGTGTCCGAGGTGATGGCCTCGAAGGTGCCCTGCCTAGCGAGTTCATCAGCCCTGCAATTTCCTGTGATATTACTGTTCCCTGGGACCCAAGTCAGCTTGATCTGGAGGTATTCCGAAGCAGTTGAGAGAGAGGTCAGGCATTCCCCGGCCAATTTTGAACACACCATTAGCGATCCCAGCGCCCTGATTGCCGCCTGGTTATCAGTGCATATATTTACCCTCCTTGTCGGCAATACATTGGTGCATAGCCAATCAGCTGCCTCTTTTATAGCGGCCTCCTCGGCCTGAAAAACGCTGCAGAGATCCCGAAGTCTGAAAGTAGGGTCTACTGAGAGTTACTGACAGTAGACACCTGCTCAAACTCTTTCGGCAGGAAGTCAAAGCTTTCGAGAATTGTCGAGTGCCTGTGCGCTGGGTTGAAAGAGAATCCAGAGCTTTTAAGCCTGATCGCTGAGCGAACCGCCGCTACTTTGCCCGCAATGTCGACAGGTGCGACACTAAGTATAGCGTTTAACGTTAGAGTAGGAGTGGTCCGGAGCACCCCCCTGATTTCAACGAGGGCCGCCCTTTGCACGCGCTCCAGCTTCTTAACATGAGTGGTCTTTTCCAGTGAACTCCACCAGACAATGACCCCATATAACATTATTGTCTTAATAATGGTTTCATATGCATCACTTTTGGGGAGAGGCCCCATCTCTTCCCCATGGCATTCTTGCAGCAGTAGAGAGCCACCGATGCCTTCTTTATCCGCTCCTCAATATTTGGTTTCCATGACCCGCTCCTCAATATTGGGTTTCCCGTCCAGGATCACGCCCAGAACTTAACCCTGTTGGGAAGAGCAAGTGGAGCACCCCCTATTGAGGGGAGCTGGCATGGGGCTTTTTGTACCTCCTCGTAAAAAGAACGAGCTCCGTCTTTCCAGGGTTGACAGCAAGTCTGCAGCTACCGGTCCAATTTGTGACCATGTTTAGGTACCCTTGCATAAGATCGTACAGAGTGTCCAAGAACTTTCCTCTGACGATGGGTGCAACGTCATGCGCTGTTGCCTACGCGGCATCCTCTTCTTTCCAACTCTTCCAAGACGTCGTTTATCACGGCTATCCAGACAAAAGGGTGAAAGGACGCCTCCCTGCGAGTGGCCTCTGCTCAGTTTACGCTGCTCAGAGGCGTTGTCCCATTCCGCTGTGACAGTTCTGTCGTGTAGCATATGCGAGATGAGCCTTATTAAGTAACTCTCGACTCCGAGGTTAGTAAGGGCTCTAATTAACGCCCCAGGTAGGACATCATTGAAAGCACCCTCGATGTCAAGGAAGGCACCTACCACAAAATCTTTATTCCTAAGAGACTCCTCTATGACTTTGACAATTGAATGCAGAGCAGATTCAACGGATCTAACCTTCAAGTAGGCGTGCTGAGAGAGGCTAAAACGCTCTCAAGGAATCCTGTTTCTTATGTACAGGTCAATCAGTAACTCAAAAGTCTTCAGTAAGAAAGATGAGAGACTGATTGGTCTGAAGTCCCTCGGGGATACATGAGAGTTCTTTGCTGCTTTGAGGATGAACGTGACCCTTACACTACTCCAAGCCCCCGGGATATACCCTCTTTCTAAGCAGCTCCCGTAGATAGGGGTGAGCCAGCAGCACGAAAACTCCGCAGCCTTTTGCAGCTGCGCAGGAATGATGTCATCCGGTCCAGGGGACTTGAAAGGCTTGAAATAGTCGGGAAAATTTTAGTTTGGCGTCCCCCACATACAAAAAAAAGGGGGCTATGGGGGGGAGGGGTAGGGGGAGGTCTCCTGATTGCAAATATATATACTTTTAGCCGCCGGAGGCTTATAGTTTTTAAGTTATTTGTTGTTAAAGTTTGTCAATTGAACTAACCTCTCGGCGCTATTTCACACAACACTATATTTATGTACACACTTCGGCAAAATAGTTGCATTAAAACCCCGCACAATGAAATATAAACATATTTTTTACATTTATGATGTATTTTTAGTAAATTAAGTAAGTTTTTATAATTATCACTCACTTATATATGTATACGCACATTGTGAATACAGAACTGTTGACTCAACCATGGTTTCACACTGATATTAGAAGAGTGCTGCCACATCTAAGAAAATAACAATAAAAGAGAATAGTTTTAACCGTACCCGTTTTCCTGTTCAGCGCTGAATTAGCAGTAAAGGAGGGTATGCGGTCATTATTCCCCATTAAAAACTTTGGCATAAGTAAAGAATACCCACCGTTTCGATAGAGAAAAACAAGGAACGGGGTTTAATAGATTTTACAAACTTTAACAACAAATAACTTAAAAACTATTAGCCTCCGGCGGCTAGAAGTATATATATTTCCAATCAGGAGAACTCCCTCTACCGTTCCATAGCTACCTTAATGCGGAACTCCGGGGATGCCAAACTAAATTGCAGCCAGAGAGTCAATCGCCCAGAACAGTCGGCGCCTCTCCAGTAGTTCACCGGGGGAGCAGGTAAGGCAGTCGCCCGTTCTAACACTGGTGGGCTCACACGGTGCAGAATTTTCTGGGAAATGAGTGTCAAGGAGTAGCTTAAGGGTTTCCTCTCCACTCATCGCCCAGTGCCCTCTTCGCCCCTCCAAGTACCCCAGGGGTACCGAATTTCCCGCGAGAATTCGCCTGAGGCGAGGTGATTCATTACAACCTTCCACGGCTTCGCAGAAATTTCTCCATGACTCGCTTTTGGCCTTTCTTATCTCGGACTTATACATGCCCAGTCCGATCTTATAGAGCTTCCAATAGGAGTGTTGTCCACTCTTCCTGGCTTTGTTGAAAATGCGTCTTTTCGACGTTCTGAGTTCTGAGAGTTCCACCGTCCACCATTTTAGTCGGGCTTTGCCCCCGGGCCCACTCAGCGGGCATGAGCACTCTTACAAGCTGATGTAAACTTCCCCACCATAACATCAATCGAGCCTTCGGTGCTTAAGCTCTCCTGGGGGGCCTCTGGGAGTAGTTCTCACAGTTTTTTACTATAGAGATCCCATTTTGTTCTCCTAAGGTTCCTAAAGGGGATACTCTTAGGACGATCTTCGTCCAGAAAAAACTGAATATACCTATGGTCCAAAAAGGAGTGATCATTAAGAATCCTACAATCTGAGACGCGGGATATTACAGAAAACGAGGCTAGGGTAAGGTCAAGAACCTCTTGCCTAGCCGCAGTGATAAAGGTCGGTTCGTTTCCTCTATTACAAATACATAACTGCTCACTTAGAATATAATCAAAAAGTGACTCACCTCTTGCATTGATATCTGAGCTTCCCTAGCACGAATATCGTGAATTTGCGTCCGATCCGGCTTTCCGCCGCCTCGCTTTGGCTATGGCTTCAGGTAGAAGTAATGGAGCTGGTTCCGCCTCGTCATCATGTGCCATGTATGCGGATATAATCCAGAGCTTTGTGGCACCGCTATCTAGGCTAACAATCACAATGTCCTCGTTGCAGAAATTAGGTAGAATTAGTGCTTTGAATTCGTTTCTAATGAGCATGCAGGATCTTGGTCTACCTGCTAGTTTCTGCGCTATCAGCTTGAAATTAGCCGTCCTGATCCCGGAGAAACCGCTACTGCTTTGCCACGGCTCCTGGATCAGGACTACGTCGGTTCCACCTTGCTCAAGGTGGATAAGGGGATTTTCGGACACCGCCTTAGAGTGTTGGAGGTTTATTTGCACAGCAGTTCGACGTCATCGTTTACTGAGGCTAAAGCCTCTGTTCCTCCGTCCTTTCATAGAACCGTCCGATGCTGATGACGGATCCCTCCGTTGAGAGAGCATCCTCAGCACTTTCGGCCTGCGACATGATGGATTAAACCTCCATACTCATGGGGGCTTCCTCCGCCTCGGGCTCACGCATTGCCGGCACTTCAGGAGGTTGAGAGCCATCACTCCTGGAATCGGACTGGTAAACCCTAAGGACTACCCTTTCGAATCCATAAGTGATGACTTCCCTGGACCCAGAAAGGGGGCTGAGGGATTCCGCATGGAGTAATATCAGCGCTTGCCGATGTGACTCCTCGGAATCCTCAGATGCCTCAAATCTGACAACCCTCCAGTTGTGCGTGGGCAGATGCGGGTTGAAGTATCGGAGGATATCCTCAATCTCCTCCGGTGCGGAGGGCTCGGGGGGAGCCAGATACCGGCACGCGGGCGGGCAGCAAGATCCTTCTCGTCCACGGCTTCCAGCTTGGCACCCTCTCAAACCTCCTCCACCAGAGACACTGCAGACTTATAAAGGGATGCCGATCGCTCGTCGGCGCATACAATCCTTTTGTGGATGCCATGATGCCATCCACCATCTCCACGTGGCGGAGGTGGACCAGGGTTTCCCCTGACCACCCTCATAAAAATAGAGGAGATGGCTGCTGCTCCAGTTTTCCCTGGATATGGTGCCCTCTTCCCTGCTTCGATCCAGGACCCCCAAGGTAATTGATCCTGCCTGCTTAGCGATTTCGCTGAACACAGCATGCGCACTCCTATTCCTGGGTCTTTTTGGGCGGAAGCTTTTTCCCTCTTGAGATCTTTGTCTCTAAGGACCTGCAGGATGCGCACTCGCGTCTCCTTTCGTCGGGTTCTTAGCCCTCTCCTCCAGGCCACACAGCACCCCTTTCGCCAACTCGAGCGTTTTGGACTGTTTCTCAGTTAGCTGAGAAACATCCTAACCGCCATAGCGCTCCTAAACCTTGGTAGCCATGCGCCTGTCGGAGTAACGCTAGGCGCACATTGCATCCGATAGGCCGACCGATTTCGACCGAACAATTTCACCGTCCGAACTGATGCGAACACTTAACCAGATTACTTACTGGCCGTATTTGTATGCACAAATCTAGTTGTCATTTAAATTTTGTAAGCAGTGAAATATTTTGATAAATTTTAATTGACACACTCCAAATATGTGATTTTATAGGTAATTTTTTTGTTTGCACCCAATAAGTTAATTTTTCACAGTCCATTTTGGTACTTTTGGCCGATATCGGCCGAGCACAATTCGGCCAATGCCGGCTGCAGTGTGCGCGTAGCGTTAGCCTTTCGGCCCGACAATTAGGTTAGGCATTATGGAAGGCTTCATGTGGAGAGCCTTCGAGGACAGCCCCGGAAAACTGGGTGAGGAGCCCCTAACTCGCTCACTCAATCCGGCCCCTTGCCTAGAGAACCCCACGGAGTCCGGTTCCGGCACTCCTGCCCTCCCGGTGGCGACTGCCCCTGCCCCCCCAGAAGCATTTAATTGCGTCGGTTTCGACGCGCTTTTACCCCCGAGCTACTATCCGTTAAGGATCCCCCAGAGGTGGAAATTGTAGAACGAGGCAGTTTCGCCTCGCATACCGTAGGTGGTGCTGTAGCCCCCCCAGATGAGCCGGCTTTGGAGGTCGGCTCCGACTCCCCATCTCCGATCGAAAGCTTATTTTTCTTTTGGATGTTTTTTATTTTTTTTAATCTTTTTGTTTTTGTTTTCTTTCATGTTTCACTGGGTCCCCATTTAGAGCCGCTATCCAAAACCCGAGCGTGTAGTCGTCTTTAAATGGTCCCATAGCTACCTCTGAACAAGACTATGGCGAGGGTTGAGACATGCCCTTATGGGGCCATGAGTCCGGAGCCGACCAGCGCAAAGACGGGAGTCATCTCAACCGCACCTACACTGAGGGAAAAAAATATTAAAATCAAATAGAAACGTAATTGATCTCACTATAAACGTCAACGAAAGTACTGGATATTGGTAAATATTTAATTCAATTCCGCGCGTATTAAAATTACCGCGTTCGTTCTGAAAAAGCATCCGTGAAGTGAATAATCAAGACAAAAACTAAAAAAAAATATTTAACTTGCATGATGCCTGCAGTGGAATTCGAACCCTGACCATCTCTGGATATCAACAACTTGTGGCATGCATCTTTGCGCACTCAGCTACACCCAGGCATATAAATTTGCTTTCAAATGTTGAATATCCATCAACACCACAGCACGCGATTTGTACGGATAAACATGTATGTGCGTGTTGTCGGCGCTCTGCATGCTTGGGGTGCGTATGTACACTCATATATATACTCANGGCGCTCTGCATGTTTGGGGTGCGTATGTACACTCATATATATACTCAGATGTGAACAGTCAAATACGTGCGTAATAAATTTTGTATGCAAATATTATTTTTAAATTCGAACATTTTTAAACGATAATCAAATATAAAGTATTAATTTTTACTATGCATTATTTCCCTCAGTGTACACCACCAACTTAACGGCGACGGGAATTGGAACGTACTCTGAGGCCTGCCAGGGTACGCCCACTAGCCATTTCTGCTGAGTGTCACTTCAGCCTACTCAGGTGATAGAATAGCGCAACCACCAGCTCAGGGGTCGACAAATCCAAATCTTTTTCAAAAATCGTAGTGGGGGGACGAAGCCAAGGTCGTTACCTTTCAGGTTTAGAGGCCGTGGAGGCCGCAGGCCATTTGGGGTTACCCAGGGTGTACCACGCGGAGGCGACCTGCTCTACACCCCCTACAAAAAAAACATACTTTGTACGGAAAAAATGCCTGATGCCGTCAGCTAAAAATATCAGAAATCAACGGCATTTTGTAGCAACTTCAAATAAGCATATTGTTATACTAAAATTGAACGGGCTACAAAACTGCATATTTCCTGAAATTTTGGCAAGTTTTTCTGATTTTTAGAACAAGTTTGAAACTTATGTTCAAATAGTTTTTATTATTGAATTATGTTTTATAACAAATTTACGAAAAAATGTTTGTGTGAAAAACATTATGAACAGATATTATAACAAGTAATTTTTAAGCAATTCTCATATAAAAATTTAGGATTATCGTTAATTTCTTCATGATCCATTGATCGGATTTAAACAAGTATTTTATTAGTATTGGACCACCTGTGAGGTAACACCCTTCCTTTAAAAAAAGAATTGTAGAACTTTTTTTGGTTAGCATATATTTTATTTAATAAATCTGAAAATATAGCGCATTATATTTTCGAAGAAATGAATGTTTGTATGTTGTACCCAGACTTCGATAAATTTAATTTAGATAGTAGATAAGCAACGATCATTTATAAATTCTGACACTAAAAAAAACTATTGAATCAATTAAAAGTGCACATACATTTAGTTTTTGTTCCTGCATTAATCAATTGAATGTTAATGCTCAAAATATATAAAACTTCTTACTTTTTGCTTCAATTTGTCACAATTACACAAGAACATATGGTCTTCATTCTGATAGTTTGTGTGATTTTAACAAAACTCACCACCAATATATCGCAAAGTGAGTTTTTTGAGTTACAGAAACACTTCGGATATCGTTTGCGATATCAACTATGCGATACCGCGTTATGAAAAAATTTGCGGTATAATATCCCTTTAGTTACAAAAACGCACTACTGTCTGATGATGCTTTGGTGGTCGTCAGTAGGCATATGGGCAAATCCTGGCGTTGTTGACGTTACGTTTGGACGTTTCTTTCGGTTTTTTGTCGCAAAGCTAAAAAATTTGTGTGGCATAGCGAAAGGTTTGAAGCAATTCTTATGAGAAAAAACAGTGGAAACATGAATTTGAAGTAATGGCGGCGTATTTGAAATTTGTATTCAGACGTTACTCAAAACGGAAGCGATTTTGAAATGATCAGCAAAGTCAACACATTTCTCAGTTTTTTGATGACTATTTCTTGGATTTGCTATATCTCCATTACCATTTTAAATAAGCTAACCAAAGCGTTGTGTCCGTGAAAAAGTTCTTGCAGTTTTCCAATGATCTGGCGTTTCATAGCGCCGTAAACTGCACAACGCTGATCAATTTCCACATAAGAGTTGCCAGCAAAACAAATTGAAATCGTTGATCCACATAATTTCAGTAAACATGGACTTATTTGAGATGTCCTTACGGTTGCCAGACGTACTGATTTTATCAGTACAGTACTGATTTCGCAACTCTCGTACTGATTTTATTAATTTCTTCAATCAGTACGCTAATGTCCTGATTTTTCAAAGATTGTACTGATTTGTACTGAATTTTAAATTCTAAGCATACAAATTTGTAATAGGGGTCTTCTCATCGGTACTCGGTGCTGGGTAATTTTTCTCCATGTATTTTTTTCTGCAATATTATTCTACACAAACAAAATACTTTAGNTTCTTCAATCAGTACGCTAATGTCCTGATTTTTCAAAGATTGTACTGATTTGTACTGAATTTTAAATTCTGAGCATACAAATTTGTAATAGGGGTCTTCTCATCGGTACTCGGTGCTGGGTAATTTTTCTCCATGTATTTTTTTCTGCAATATTATTCTACACAAACAAAATACTTTAGGATATTTTTTAGGTTTTTACATATCGCTGGAATCCCTTAAACCGTAATCTAAAAAGTAAATAGAAAGAAGTTTAA
>NW_016169218.1:0-17819 GCF_001687245.7 Rhagoletis zephyria
AGCAGGTCGTTTACGGCCAAAATCTTGAAAAGGCGTAAGAGAATACCACCCTGTGCCGCGCTGCTATGAACCTTACTCTCTCGACAACTCTGTCACTGATCATGCGAAATATAAGCTTGGTTTTTAACCCAGTGATCTGACGTTGTTAAAGGCCCGCTCTATGTCGAGAAAGACTCCCACTGTGGAGTCTTTATGCGTTAAGGCTGTCCCAATGGAATTCACAATCAGCTTCTACAGAGTTTTAAAGCAAAACCGATGAGAGGCTGATTGGTCTGAAAGAGATATGTGTGTGAAGAGATTTGAGGTCTTTTTCTAGCCTTCGCTATAAACGTCACCCTGCCACTCTTCAGTCCTAGGGGATGTGCGACGCAGTTAGCGAATATTGGAGCAGTCAACGGCACGACAATTCTAGATTTTTTTTTAGCAGCTGAGCGGGTATAATGCCGACAGATTCCGTTGACTTGACGGGCTTCAAAGAATACATCGCCCAAGCAATGGGAAGCCTTTCTAGTAGGTCACTGAAGGCAGTGCCTTTGCCCCAAGACCTCGAATAGCAGGCCTCTCCCGGAGCTTAGTTGTATGAAAAAATCGGGAGCTAAGGGGAATATTGAGCCACTCCACACTACTCATTGTCCAGCAGATTTGCAGGGAAAAACCAATCGTACTTTGTAAAGTTCCCAGAGAGGCTTCCCTCCGTACTTAAAGAGACCAGAGCGGGTTCCCTTCGTCCTTAAAGTATCATACATATGTACATACGTATTAATCAACCTTGAATGCATTTATTTTTTTTTCAAAATTTATCCGGATTTTATTGTTTATTGAAAATCGCGTAAAATTTTTATTATTTTAGAACCAGGTTTTAGTTTTTCTTGTTGCATATTTAGCTGCTCAAACTTTTTAATTCCACATACATAGATAATTCTTAATTTGTCCGAAATGCTTTACGACTGTAACTAAAAGCCTATCAGATTGATAAAATATGGAAGCTTTTATATTTAACCCCACACACATCCATACTAGTGTCGAATTTTGCTTAAAACTTGGTGTTAGCAAATAGAAAGAACACAGTAGACCTCAGCGCACACGAGCTTTTACAGTTATTTGTAAGAAGTTCAATCAAATGAAGCTAAAATTTTGAAAACTTTTAGCTGCAGACAATAAATCTAAATTAAATTTATATAAATTTTAATTTGAAATAACAAAAAATCAATTTACTTATAAATAAGTACAAATTAGTTCGTTTGATTTTCAATTTATCATTAAATGTTTTAAAAAGCTGCTTTTAAATTAAACTTTTTTTAGTATTTCGTTACTTACTTTTTTATTTACGTAAATCCCATTAATTCGTTTCCATTCGTTGTGTTCAATTCAAAGTACAAACTTACATAAATTTTGAAAATTTGTAACTCTATTCCAAAGCAATGCTAACACAAATGTATTAACGCTATTGTATTCCTCTTTGTCGTTATTATGCGCCTTAAAAATTACCGGCTGTGTAAAATAATTTGTAGAATTACCGCTTCACCGAGGTACATCAATTTCTAACTCACATTTTAAGTCTAATTTCCTTGTGCATACCTTCCAAGTTTTCGATGATTTTCTAACACTCCTCTCTCGCTCTCGCTCTCGCTCACAGCACCTTCGGGTCCGCCAGTCGGTTTCGTCGGCTCGGCGCGTTCAATGTCGGAAATCATTACACAGTGGCAGCCACCACTCGAAGAGCATCGCAATGGCCAGATACTTGGCTACATACTACGTTACCGTCTCTTCGGCTATAACAATGTACCGTGGACTTATCAGAATATAACCAATGAAGCACAGCGTACCTTTCTCATACAAGAGCTCATCACGTGGAAGGACTATATCGTACAAATTGCCGCTTACAATAATATGGGCGTGGGTGTGTACACGGACGGTGCCAAAATCAAGACGAAAGAGGGCGTGCCTGAAGCACCGCCTACCTTTGTCAAGGTCAACGCTCTAAATTCAACATCGGTGCGTGTCACTTGGACACCACCTAATCCACAACAAATTAACGGCATCAATCAAGGCTACAAAATTCAGGCTTGGCGCACTGAAGTAATTGAGGGCGAGCCACGTGATATTGAGGAACGCATGATTACGGTGCCGCCAAGTTTACTAGATCCGCTGGCAGAACAGACTGCAGTCATGTCGGGACTGGATAAATTTATGAACTACAATATTACCGTATTGTGTTTCACCGATCCCGGTGATGGTGTGCCAAGCTACAAGGTGCCTGTGAAGACGCTGGAAGATGTGCCAGATGAGATAATGGCTTTGCATTTTGACGATGTGTCCGACCGTTCGGTGAAGGTGCTCTGGTCGCCACCAAGGAACGCCAACGGCATACTAACCGGCTATAGTGTGCGCTATCAAGTGAAAGATCGCACCGAAACTCTCAAATCCGTCAATCTCACTGCCGAAGACACCGAGCTGACTGTCACACAATTGCAAGCCACCACACACTATTGGTTTGAGATACGTGCCTGGACAAAAGTTGGCGCTGGGCCAGCAAAAACGGCCACCATACAGTCGGGTGTGGAGCCAGTACTACCACATCCGCCCACCAATTTGGCGCTCTCCAATATTGAAGCGTTCTCTGTAGTGCTGCAATTCACACCTGGTTTCGATGGTAATTCATCTATAACAAAATGGAAAGTAGAGGCACAGACTGCACGTAATATGACCTGGTTTACGGTGTGCGAAATATCCGATCCGGACGCTGAAACACTGACCGTGACGGGTCTAATGCCATTTACGCAATACCGCCTACGGCTGATCGCTACAAATGTCGTTGGCACATCGCAACCTTCTGAGTCTACAAAAGATTTCCAGACTATACAAGCACGTCCTATGCATCCGCCCTTCAATGTAACGGTGCGTGCAATGAGTGCAACACAGTTACGTGTGCGTTGGATTCCTTTGCAACAGACCGAATGGTTCGGTAATCCGCGTGGCTATAATGTCACATATCGTCAAGTGGAGAGCGATACACGAGTACAACCGAAGAGTGTCATGATCGAGGATCACACTGCCAATTCACATGTGCTGGAGAGCCTGGAAGAATGGACGGTTTATGATGTTGTAATGAGTGCTTGCAACGACGTCGGATGCTCTAAGTAAGTAACTTTGATTAAGCCTATTAAAGAAAGAATCGTAAAGGGATATGGAATGTAAAGTTAATTTGATTTTAGGCGGGAAGTCGGTTTTAGCCGGAACTCTGTTTTGTATCGAATTACGTTCATACCATTCCATTTTTAGCGTCCCTATCTACCGTATTATCTCTATCTTTTGTTTTTTGTAACAAACCAAACCTTTTTTAAAACTACATGTGTTTCTCATCCCATTCTTCACAACAGACACAGCGCTATAGCTACTGAGCGCACGCGCGAAGCAGTACCATCGTATGGTCCATTAGACGTACAGGCTAACGCTACTTCTTCCACGACTATCGTCGTGCGTTGGGGCGAGGTACCGAAACAGCATCGCAATGGTCAGATTGACGGCTTCAAAGTCTTCTACGCTGCCACAAATCGGGGCGGTCAAGTGCTACACAAAACCATCTCCAACAACGCCTCATTCACCACCACCCTAACAGAACTGAAAAAATTCGTTGTCTACCACATACAAGTGCTCGCCTTTACACGCCTTGGCGATGGTGCTTTGAGCACACCACCGGTACGTGTGCAAACCTTTGAAGATACGCCCGGAGCACCGTCAAATGTCAGCTTCCCAGATGTATCCTTCTCAACGGCGCGCATCATCTGGGATGTACCTGACGATCCCAATGGCGAAATACTCGCATATCAGGTCACCTATTCGCTTAATGGTAGCGCAAATTTAAACTACAGTCGAGAATTTCCACCTTCGGACCGCACGTATCGCGCGACACAGCTACTCGCCGAGCGTTACTACATATTTAGCGTTACAGCACAGACGCGTTTAGGGTGGGGTAAGACTGCCTCGGCACTTGTTTATACAACAAACAACCGCGAACGTCCACAACCACCTTCAATGCCACAGATCTCACGCAGCCAAGTGCAGGCGCATCAAATTACCTTCAGCTGGACACCTGGTCGTGACGGCTTTGCGCCACTACGTTACTATACGGTGCAAATGCGTGAAAATGATGGTCCCTGGTCACTATTACCGGAGCGTGTAGATCCTGCGCTCACCTCCTACACAGCAACCAGTCTCAAACCCTACACGACATACCAATTCCGTATACAAGCCACCAACGATTTGGGACCCTCTGCCTTTAGTCGCGAAAGTATTGTGGTGCGCACATTGCCAGCTGCACCAGCTTCGGGCGTATCGGGTCTGAAAGTAGTGCCCATCACGACCACATCAGTGCGCGTGCAATGGAGCGCCTTAGAAACTTCAATGTGGAACGGCGATGCGGCAACTGGTGGCTATCGCATTCTCTACCAACAATTGGCTGATTTTCCAACTGCGCTGCAAGCCACACCAAAGACCGATGTAATGGGTATCAATGTGAATAACGTTGTGCTGTCGGATCTGCAACAGGATCGTAACTATGAAATTGTAGTGCTGCCCTTCAACTCACAAGGTCCCGGACCGGCATCACCGCCTGTGGCAGTATATGTCGGCGAAGCAGTGCCGACCGGCGAGCCACGTGCGGTCGATGCTGCGCCAATATCTAGCACCGAGGTGCGCCTGCGTTGGAAGCCGCCTAAGCAAAGCATGCAAAATGGCGATTTGTTGGGCTACAAAATATTCTATTTGGTCATAGACTCACCGCAAAAGCTGGAAGAGGGACGCAAGTGGGAAGAGGAAATTGAAGTAGTTTCAGCCACTGCCACTTCGCACAGTTTAGTATTTTTAGACAAATTTACGGAGTATCGCATACAGTTGCTCGCTTTCAACCCGGCCGGCGATGGACCGCGCTCAGCTGCTATAACAGTTAAAACCTTACAAGGACTGCCGAGTGCGCCACTCAATTTGCGCTTCGAGGAGATTACTATGCAAAGCCTGAAGGTGTCGTGGGATCCACCGCGTTTACCCAATGGCGAAATACTAGGTTACCTGGTCACCTACGAGACCACCGAAGAAAATGAGAGTGAGTTCTTGGAAAAGGAAAAGCTAAAGTATGATGGTAATAAATAAAGTAAATCTTTTCATTGCAGAATTCAGCAAACAAGTGAAACAAAAGGTATCCGGCACAAGCTTGAAGGTGCAAAATCTAGAAGAGGAAGTCACCTATACATTCACAGTGCGCGCACAAACGATCGAATATGGGCCAGCTGTTAGTGAAAATGTTACCACTGGTCCACAGGAGGGTTCACCTGTGGCACCGCGTGATTTAATCCTAACAAAGACACTAAGCGCCGTGGAAATGCATTGGATCAATGGGCCATCGGGGCGCGGCCCATTACTAGGCTATTACATTGAAGCGAAAAAACGAGGTAAGTGAATTTTTTTCCTGTGTTGCATGTTTGATTGGCTCACTTGCCGAATTGATTAGAAGTTAGAGACTAAATATGGTTGAGACTTTTGCTTGATGTTATGCTTGAAAACGTTGTGGTATTCGCTTATGTGGCTCGAGCGATATATCGTTTATTTGGCTGGCTACAATTTTTTTTTAATTTTTTCGGATCTCTGAACTCTGCTCAATTCTCATACATATATATTTACATAAGCGTTAATCCAAGTCGAATGGACCATTGATTGTGGTGAATTTTGGTAGGAACTTTTTTTTATCATATAACGAAGTTCTGCCAATCGAAAAAAATAAAAAAATTTTAAATTTTCGATTTTGCAAGTTTATTTTTTGAATATCTCAAAAACTATTACAAGTACACAACTAGTTCTGATCTCAAAAAATTGCAAAAATGAAAATATTTACAAAATTTGGAAATTAAAAAGTCGTAAAAGAAAAACCTTATATCATTTTTTCTCAGTTTTGTTTATACAGGACGTTCAACTGATCTTAGAAGAACCTGAAATATGGAAGTTGTTTTTTTAGATATGTATAAATTATTGAACTTTGAATTGTTTTTTCAAACTTTAAATAAATTTATGTTAAACTATTTTTATTCACTTTAAATTTAGGTTTGCAAAAACACACCTTCTTAAATGTTTCAGGCTCTTTTAAAATCAGTCAAAGCTATTGTATAAAAATATTAGCCAAAAATTTTAAAAAGTGGTTGCCGTCACGATTTTTTAAATATAAATTGTGTAATTTTTTATTTTTCGATTTTCTTTATTATATTTTATATAGACACATACATATACTATATATGCCCCCATACTATAAATAAATGATCATTAAAATGATACCAGAACCATTTGTGAAACTGAAACAGTTATTGAGATATTCAAAAAATAAATTTGCAAAATCGGGAAATGGCGAAACCCCATTTTTTTACTTTTTCCTTTGACAGAACTTCGATACATGATAAAAAAAGTTTTGACCAAAATTCATCCAGATCAAAAATGATCGATTCCAATCAATGGTCCGACATAGAATGACCCCTACGTACTTAAAAATTATTTTAAATCGATATTTCTGCTGATATATGTATATATCTGTTCTGCATGGTGCATACTGCTACGTTATGGCTTAATAACAAACAACTTTAAAAAGTCAAACTTCAATTTGGTATATTAAAGTCTATAAGCCAAAGAGTAAAGATTTAACATTAACCTCTCAACTAAACTGTTGTCCATATACTTTCATAAAAGTTTTGGATTCTTGGTGAACTGATTTTAATTTTGCAAATATTCTATTCTCTTATTCCTCTTAATATTTACTACATAAAATCTATACGAAACGCTTAAGTAGAAAGAGGAGAACCATCTTTTATTTGTAAGTATTCCCTTGAAATCTACCTCTTGACCAGCAATTATTACTTATTTCGTATATTGGCAAAAATTATAACGATTTTATTTATGTAATTTATTGCTTTAATTTTTAGGCGAAACAAATCATTACAATTTTTTTTACTGAAAACTAGCAAATCAGTTTCAGAAAGAAAATTGTATACACGTAATAACGATACAACAAATACACCGCTTTTTCAATTACCTTTTTCCTTTGCGAAGTTGCGCCAGTTGTTTATCCTGAATGTAGTCAGCTTCTTCCTTCCATCCTCTCCGAGTGGAGGGATCTTTTCAGCGCAACGTCTCACAGTGGGCTAAATAAAATGATTCAAAAAGTAGTAATCGTCCTCCGATTTTGCTATAATTTATTTTTTGTGGTATTTTCGCTTAGGGATGAAGAAATCTGAAAAATGGCATAGATTGGAAGACTGTCACGCCCACTTCCCTAAGGGACGGATTGGTAAACTTTATCCGATTTTAATGAAATTCGGTTTGTATCTTAGTTTAGCCATAGAAACTTAAATCGACTGCCACACCTACCGGATAATACATATCTAAAACATCTGCCGCCAAAACTGCTGGCTTGGTCAGTGGGCGGTTTTGCAAAAACATCGACGATATGTATATCGTTTTTAAACTTCCTATTACTGGACAAAAGTACTGCATAGGAAACTTCAGTAAAATCGGATGACGCTTACTACTTTTTGCCAAAGCCACTGTATAGCATTCTGCCTATGGAAAATAAGCAAAAGAGAGGCATTCGGACGCAGCTAAAATATGGTTTGCTTCTAGCTTACCGTAAACAATACCAATCCAATTTATACCAATCCATATTCACCACTCGGCTCACAGTGGGCTGAAACGAAACCTTGTGTTCAAAATATCCCCTCTTGGAATTAACTATTTTGGGTGCATTTTTTAATTAAAATTATGTTTTTCGCGGGAAAGTTATGCAAAAAAAATTTCATTGTATAAAAGAAACATTCGATATCACAAACAATTGCTGTCGAAGATCTGCATCACCCCTGAATCAAATATGTATATATGTATTGTTATAACGGTCACTAATAGTCACTAACGTTCGTACTGATAAATTTTGTTGTATTGTTTTTTTTTCCTTTATTAAGCACAAATATGTTCATCTACTTATGAATGTATTTACATGGACGACTGGAAGTAGAAGATCGACTTAACTCGGTTCTAAAACGCCCTGTCTCAAAACTTGATCGAAGAGTGCCCTATTTCATACTTCGGTTTAAAAATGCCCTATCTCAGCTGTCGATTCAAAAACGCCCATTCTCAACATATTTTTCCAATATATATCGTTTTCCAACCGGCTGCCAGGATAGGTTGATCTTCCACTCAGCCGTCGCTAAGCTCTGATAAACTATTTATTTTTTTATTATTTATAACACACAAAAAATCTCTTCCTCCAAACAGACGACTCCCGCTGGGAGACAATCGAACAAACGAATAGCGGCACCATACAAGACTTCACAGTTAGCTATCAAATTTTACTGCCATCCACTGCCTACACATTCCGTGTGATTGCCTACAATCGCTATGGCATTTCATTCCCTGCCTATTCTAAAGATTCTATTTTAACACCATCAAAGCTACATCTGGAATATGGCTATCTGCAACACAAACCATTTTACCGACAAACTTGGTTTATGGTCTCTTTGGCAGCAACCTCCATTGTCATCATCATTATGATTATTTCGGTGCTATGTGTGAAGAGTAAAAGTTACAAGTATAAGCGTAAGTTTTTAATATTTATTACTTACATAATTACTTTTGTATAACTGACTTGAAAAAAAATAAATTTCACCTCCCTCCCACAGAAGAAGCGCAAAAAACGCTCGAGGAGTCCATGGCCATGTCGATTGATGAGCGTCAGGAATTAGCTCTGGAATTGTATCGCTCACGTCACGGTGTCGGCACTGGCACCCTAAATAGTGTGGGCACTTTGAATCGTAGCGCATTGGGTACACTTGGCAAAAAGTCCTCCAATCGACCGCCAACAAATTTACAATTGGGCAAAAGCCCACCACGACCCTCACCAGCGTCTGTGGCATATCACAGCGATGAGGAGAGCTTGAAGTGCTACGATGAGAATCCCGATGACAGCAGCGTTACGGAGAAGCCGTCGGAGGTGAGCTCCTCCGAGGCATCACAGGTAAGAAATAAAATGGATTTCATTTAAATTATTGAATTTAAGTTTGTAGTGTATATGGAGTAAAAATAGGTATATTCACTGTGTTGATATACAAGTGAGTTTTAAAGGATTGTCAACGGAGGATGCCAGTAGTGTTTAAGCATGTTAAAGCGTCATCCTTTAGCAACATTCTGCAGTATCATCAGTAAGCGATTGCTGAAAAACGGCCGGAATGGACAACCAGACATGATTCGTTGATCTTCGACTATGACAATGCTCGGCCGCATATTGCACAAGTGGTCAAAATTTAACTCGGCCACCCGCCTTAGAGCCCAGACCTTGACCGATCAGACTACACCACCTGTACCGGTTGATACAGAGCACCCTGACGAAAGTACGCTTCACTTCAGTTGAAGTTGTAAAAAAAATGGGCTTGATACTTTCTTGGTCTCCAAAGACAAGCAGTCTTATTGCCGCGGAAACCATGCATTGCCAGAAAAGTGGAAAAAGGTCAAAGGTCGCGCAATAAAGTTTCAAAAGCGAGAATAAATCCTTTAAAACTTACTTGCATACCAATACATATACACATAGTTGCATATTTAGTGAGCTATTTAAGAGGTATTTACACTTGTAAAAAACATTACCAATAGCCTTGCGAAATCAGTTAAATAATTTGAATTTTAAGCGCCGCCATAAACAGTGGCGAGTTAACCCACATTCGGCAGTTAACTTAGAACTTTTTTAATGAATATATAAATGTAGTTGCTTCCAAATGTGCGTTAACTCTCCACTATGAAAACGGCCTTATGGTACACATACATACTTCTCTAACGATTGGTCGTATTTATTGATTCAATGATGTCATCGGACTATTTGGGAACAATATTTGTCATCTATGCAGTAATTTCGAACAAAAACTTTTAAAATAAATCATATTCAGGAAAAAACCGCAACAAATCTAAGCCAGCTTCGAACACGTTAGTCAAGTTTTTAGCTTAACACAAAATTATAGCTGCGCTCACGTATATTTGAGCTACAATAAAATTAGATTTCCATTGAACACTATTTAACATGTATTTCAAAAATACATATATCAAAATCGCTGTCCATATCATTACAAAAAACTAAAAAAAAAAACAACAAGCAACTAGCTTTCATTTGCCAAAAACACTGAACTCGCATGAAATATCCATTCAATTAAAATTTCTTCACATCTATTTATTTTTCAAGCTGAGATTGATAAATCCTTTGGAAATCAGATAAGTATGTACACATACGGCTTAGATTATTTAATTTTTGGCAAATACTAAGTGCCGCCCAAATTCACTAGTTTTACAGTTGAATGCGACTTTTTGACGAACTGTTCATTTAATGTTTTTTTTTTTGTTTAGTGAATCTACATAGACAGCTTGTATTCGCTTCAATTCTATTTAAAAAAAAAAAATACGTATTTATTTAGCATTGCAATTTAATGCATTTTAAAATTTTTCTTTTCTTTTCTTTTCTTTTTTCACCTCATTGACAATGCTTTTGTTTTCGACTTCGTTTGTATTCGCACACTTTTGCACCGCTGTGTATGATCACCACAATGTACATATTTTGCAGCACTCCGAGAGTGAGAACGAGAGCGTGCGCTCTGATCCGCACTCGTTCGTCAATCATTACGCAAATGTGAATGATTCGCTGCGACAGTCGTGGAAGAAGCAGAAACCGGTGCGCAACTACTCCAGCTATACCGACTCGGAACCGGAAGGCAGCGCAGTGATGAGTCTCAATGGTGGTCAAATTATTGTGAATAATATGGCCAGGTCGAGGGCTCCACTGCCTGGTTTCTCCTCCTTTGTCTGACAATCAACGGAGTTTTAAAAAATAATGTTTAAAAAATAATAATAATAATAGCGAGTAACCACAAGTAACGAGTAACTGAAAAAATAAAAGAAGGGAGACAAAACAACTAAAAGGTTGTTCAACTCACTAAAACAAGCCGAGCGTGCGCATTTAATGCACTGTTTTTTAAAACACTTTTGAATCAAACCAACACTCACACAAGAAAAATTAGTTATTGAATAAATCTTTAGAATATGTGTATGTAGGGTGTGTTTTAAATTGACAAATATTTGTATGTATGTATTTTCGCAATTCTCCATTTGGACTGTTGTAATTTGAAAGTGTTTTGAAACAACAGCTATAACTGTTAGTTGTGTACTTTTCATGTGACCCGACAATTTTAGATATGTAAGCAATGTGCAGCATTAATTAGTTAATAGAAACTACTTCTATTTTTTTTTTTAATAGCTTAATTTGTGTACTGCGTAGTTTTAAGTTTGTTTTTACTTTGCATAGTTTTTTTACTGTATTGTAATTGTTTAGTTTTTTTGTTTTTTGTTTTTAATATTTGAATGTGCTTGTGCGTGCAAATGAAACTCTATATCTATTTACGTATAAATTGATAAGTTAATATCCGCCGATATTTTTGATACAATAATTTATTTTATTAAAATTACAAATAATTAGTTTATGCGTATAGTTAGTAATGCGCCACAAACATAGATATGTGCACGCTTAATCACTTTGTAAGTGCTACTCGTAGCATACACGTATATTACGCGGCGCAAACAAATCAATGAATTTAACTACATACATATATATTTTAGAAAATTCTAACGATAAATTGTGATAAAAGCGTAACTATGCATTTTAAGTTGAATAAAATACTTACTCGTACATATAAAAGTAAAAAAAAACGTGAAGGTTAGACAAGGTTTCTTATGCTATTTTAAATTCAAATATTTTTTATTCAGTGCGGCATGAACTGTCTGTTTGCAGTTGGGGCTTGTTGACTTTTAATTTTTTTGATATTTATTTAATATTGAAAAACACACATATATGATTATTAGGGTGGTACTTAAAATATCAACATCAAAATAAAGACATCCACGAAAATTCCAAAATTAAAAAAGTATGGCTCGCTACGAGAGTTTGAAAAAAGTGGAATTTTTTTTTAATTGCAAAAATTCAACACATTTTTTAATTTGACCAGCTATAACTCAACGAGTTTATGAATAAGTCAAATTTAAATTTTTTCACACCCTGGTAGCGACTTCTATTTTTTTTTAGTTTTCATGGATGTCTTAACCTTGTACGTAGAACAAAATAAAGGGGTTCCCAATATAAAGTTTAGGTTTTGATATTTTTTAAGGACCACCCTAATAAATATGTACGTATAAAAACGGGAATTTATTTGAATAGGGGCATTTCTTCTCCAGAACTGAGCTATACTACACACATACATATGCATATGGGCTTGTAGGAATTAGAAAATCTACGTTTTAATCTCATTTCTTTAGAAAAATGTTGAAAACGAAAGGACTTCCCTCGCTAAAAACCTCTAAATGAATAAGGTTTGTGCCTAAAACAATGCAACGTCCCGAGAGAAACGTAACATATCCATAATGCTTACGATTTTATATTGAACCTCTTCGGCTTTGGCGTTGCATATTTTTAGGTATTTAAAAAATTTTGACACTTGATTAGGCACAGTAGGGGTAGCATGCTTCTGTTTATAAAAAATTTAAGAAGATGATACTTAACACATTTGAAGAATTTAACAGATATTTCCCACTATAACAGAGCAGCTTGATTGGGCCAATCACGCGCACGATCAGCTACAGAAAACGCAAAAATTTACGACTAGGCGTATCCAGAACCAAATTAAATAACAACAAAAATAATACGTCAAAACTTGGCCAAAAGTGGCTCGGCTATAACTCCTGCAGACAGGTGGCCCAAGGAGGATGCTTGTCAATTTACATATTTATACATAAGATAGTACATAATTGTTTGTAAAAGTTTAACATGTCATGCCCTAACCAAAAATAAAAACGGAAGCAACATTTCTTTCAAAAATTTCTTTTTGATCCAGAAATACATCTATGTAAGTAGTTTATCTAGGAGCAGTTTTGTATCAAAAAGAGAATTATTTAAAAACATCGACAACGTTTTTCGCCGCTAGGGCTCGATATGTATACCACAACGATCAGAATGAAGAGAGAAATCGATTTAACCATGTCTGTATTTTTGTAAGTCTCATATAACAAAATTTTTGAAAAAAAATTTGCAACTTGCAAAATGGAAAAAAAGGCAAATTTGTTTTGTCCAGAACATAGACTTATCTACATACATACATATGTACAGATTTATTTATCAAATGATCGTATTATATATGTATGTATACAAAAATGGGTAGAAAATTTAGGTGGGCTCAGTTCTTTTTGAAAAAACGCTCAGTTAGTCCTCTTAAAGCAGAATGCTACTTAAAGTACAAACGTTTTTGCATTTTTCAAGCGTTTCGAAAAATTTTCAGTTGGAAAAAGTATTTCTTCCCCATTTTTATTTTACTTTTTACCGTTTATTCTTTGTTGACCGATATTATTTTTCCAATCCACTTCGCGTTTTATCTTTGCGGAATTAAGAAATTAAAATCAAATTCGACTTGGGCCCAGTCATCAGTCAGTCAGTAGAGCAGCTGATTTGATTTTTTCACATTATTTTGTCTCTAAAATATCAAACATTTTTAATTTCTTCTCGCATAAATCTTAAATGATCAAAATCTATTTGCATGTGAAACCATGCGATTGAATATTTAGCAGCTTTTGGAACGTTCGCTTAACACAGCAGCATAAACGCTGATTACTGGGCCTTGCAAAGGATGAATCACTGCCTCGAGAAACAAACAAATTGACTAAGAAATAAAGTTGCAACCATTTTGATTTTTTCCAAATTCGATATTGTTTTTGCCGAAGTCAAATATTTGCTGGACATTAAAGTATAGACGGTATATGATTATATTTATGTAACTAATTGAAAATTTATCGCTTTTCGTATAATGTGCTAGGTGTGTTTACAGACCGAATATATACAAAAGCTGAGGTAATTACTGGCCGTCTTTAATTGTTGCAAAAAGAATGTAAGACTCTCATTTCCCATATGATTAACATGCGCACAGAAATAGTTTTTCAAGTTTTCTTATAAGCGTAAAATTTCATTGCCTTTGCAAATGTTCATGTCCCTGGATCCCGATTATAATCTAAGCTTAAGTTTAAATCTAATGTTTTTGCTTTCTTCTTTTATCTAAATGATGTGCTACTTAGTTACACTTTTTCTTTTAGTTTATTAGAATTATTATGTATGTCTTATTTTTAAGTGAATGTAATCTCATTAATTTAGCTATTAATTAGAACCAAAACTGTAAATAATCATCGACTATGTGTTTTTTTTTTTGTCTAGTTTAAGTTGTACGCAATGTGTATCTCTTGTGGCTTAAATATATGGTCGTAAAGTGCTTTTATTGTCATTACAAATTTTTTATTAAAAATATGTGCATATGTATGTACACATTTTTACATATATATGATAGTATTTGTAATATAAATTTACAAACTTTTTTCTATTGTTTTTTAATAGAAAATTTGTTTTAGTCAGCAACTATCAAAATCATTAAAATACTTGCAATTTTATGTACAGTGTTCTATATGAGCATTTAAATAATATTTTTTTTGGCGCATTCCAATGGAATTTGTTTACTTATATACTAAATACATGCAATAATTTCATAATATATCATTTTCTGCATTTCGACATTATTGTAAAGTGTTCAAGTTACTTTTATAAAGGAAATATATTAGTCCTTAAATGTAATTAATTTGTACTACTCTCTAGAGCCATATAAATATGTACGTGCACATACAGATAAGTAAATACACAAACACAAACCATACATAAAAACCCAGTTTCATACATAGTACATATAACATAGATACTTACATATGTGAATGCAATCTTTGTATGTTAAATAAGGCAAGTAAGTAATAAGTAAGCGAAAACAAATTTAAATCAAATTGGAGAAAATATAGAAAAAAATTACTATGAGTCAACTAGCGTGACTTTGAAATCGTACATACTAATTTCATGTAATAAACTTAAACAACAAAATACACTACTTAAATAGGTATATTTTTTCTAAACAAGCGACAAGTGAGCGCATGCATAACATAAGTAAGTATACGAATATGTATGTATGTAAAGCTCAGAATCTTGAATCCAATTTACAAAAAAAAGGGATATGAGAAGCAAGCAGCGTTGCTTTACACGACTTGCATGTACACATTCATGTACAAACATATGTACATACATAACTCACAAGTACCAAAACACTGTCACACTTCAATCGACTGATTATTCTTATTACTATGCATGAATACTGATTCCAACTAAATCTAAAATTTACTTAAAAAATAATTTACGACGTTCATTACTGCCTACTTTTATATTAAAAAAAAAAAAAAATAACTTGGTTTTTAGAGCTCAGACATCTCCAGTTAATACTTTTGTTTGTAACTGCCTTCTCTGGGGTATTTTAGCGAAATTAAGATCACATAAAGCCAAGTAAATTCATTAATGAAAATAAATAAATTGCATTAAAGTTCATAAAAACACATAAAAATGGCGGCACAGAGTGACCAACGTTAAATACATGTTCATAAATGTAAAATGTAAGCACTAACTATTTATTTTTTAACTCAGTAATAGAAAAACAAACGCTGCAAAGAAACAATTAATTCAATTGAAATGAGTAGATAGATTATGCTAAATGTAATGATCAGCTAAATTGTAAAACTAAGTGAGATTCAAAAGCTAAGTAGAATTAATAAACATAAATAAAGCCTAAAGAAATAAATCTATAAATGCAATTGAAAATAATTAAAGCGCACGAAACTGCACTGATTTGTCAATGAACGTTCTTCGACAAAAGTCTTGTATTGTATTTGTAAGCTAGAAATAAATGATTAGAAATTTAAATGCAACTGAAATGCAAGAAAAGTATTAAAATGTACTTGAGCTAAGGAATGCGAAATAAATTCGAAGAAAAAATAAAAATTACCAAATGGTTTAAACTTATTTTGGAATTAGGAAACTGCATGAAGATAAGGTTAGGTTAGGAGGGTGTGTGTGGAATATTCCATACTTTCACTCGGGGGCAGAATTTTCGGGAGGAGACATGTACCTATAATCGAAAGAGTAAATTCAATTCATTATTCTACTGAACCAATTACCATTCCTAAAGAAGCCGAAGAGATCCAACAGTTCACCTCCGCTACCTAGCCCAGTTGGTTGAAGAAGCGTGAACCCAATTGCTTGGGCGCTTCGTCTGTAGACCTGCACATCGACACAGATAGTGGTCAATTGAATGATCCTCATCCTCATCATGGCAGCCTCTGCATAGAGTACTTGCTGGTGTTCGCCACCGTTGAAGCGTTGCTGCTATAGCACAGTATCCTGTGATGACGCCGGTGAGGACTCTTATTGCATATCTATTGAGTTTCGGTATGTCCCTTGTCTATTTCCTACTAAGCCGCGGCTTATTATGGCCTTGTGGTCTCACAGTCTTTCCGTTTGTGTTCCACAAGACGTTCGTCATTTTCCTAATGGCATCACTAAACAGTGGTAGTACAGAGCTATCTTCTTCTTTTAATGGCATCTCTGAGCCGCATCTGGACATCTCATGAGCCAAATGTTCCCTTCAATATTGCTATGTCCGTGGACCCAACATAGAGTGACGTTAATAGGGCTCAGTGACGCCAGCGTGGTGCGACATTTCCATACAATTCCCGATTTAACTATTTTAGATCATATTCCCTGTTGCTTTACTGTCGACAAAAATAGTGGCTTTATCTTATGAAACTCTACTACCAAGTAAAAGACTAGCCGCTCTCTCTATAGCGCGGATCTTCGCTTGTAAGACGCTGTAGTCGTTCGGTAGACGAAAGGACATCTTTGAACCGACAGTGCCTTTTCTACTGGCACTGGCAGTCCTGCAACCCATTCTTCTCTGTTCGGGAACCTAGTGGATATCTTCGTATTGAAGTCCCGTAATGAGTGCTGGCTTCTGTGTTTGCTTAAATTCCGTTGAGCATGCAGAAAATCAGGGCTATCACAGAATCCATCGTAGCCCAACGAATTGCAGAAAAACGTTAAGAATCCATCGTTGAAAGTTTAAAGCAATTTTTTTCGCACTCTCTTTTGTGTTTTCTCTTTGCTTCCACAGGCGTCAACTTTAATTGAATTCAAGTCTTTGGTTTTTTAAATGTGAAGCAACGAAAAGATCTAAAGAAACAAGAAAATTTTAAACGAATTAACGGTACGGAAGTATCTGTACTCTTCCCCTCTCTTCTCACCTCCTCCGGCCACGAACGAGCAGACGTGTAAGCAAGACTTGATGTGTCTGAAAGGGGACTAGCAAAAATTACAACAACAAATTATACGCACAGTCCCGGCAAGAAATACCCCAAAATACAACAAACACAGCATTTTGACATTCAAAAGTACCGCGGCGAATTGTAGTAACACCACCAAGGCGAATTTATACAAGGTGGAGTTGAGAGAACAAAAAGAAATATTACAACAACAAATTATATGCACATTGACAATAGTATAAAACAAAATTACAACAAAAAGGTAAAAGTTCGCCGTGAAATCAGCCGATCCGATAACACCAAGGCGAATTTATACATGGTGGTGTTGTAAAATCAGCTGATTTCTTCGCCTTACATGTATTTTGTTTTTGCTTTTANAGTTGAGAGAACAAAAAGAAATATTACAACAACAAATTATATGCACATTGACAATAGTATAAAACAAAATTACAACAAAAAGGTAAAAGTTCGCCGTGAAATCAGCCGATCCGATAACACCAAGGCGAATTTATACATGGTGGTGTTGTAAAATCAGCTGATTTCTT
>NW_016169219.1:0-6507 GCF_001687245.7 Rhagoletis zephyria
AATTTAGAATGTACATTTGGTATCAGACATACTTCTGAGCCGCTTTACAAAGCAAGTTACGTGTAATGCAGAGCAGTCGCTCGGAGTAGTTCGGTGCTTGGAAATAACTTCGGCTGCACGTTATTTTGCAACTGACAACGTAATGTGTCGTCGGAGGTGTTCATTTTGCGCTTTACTAGTAGATGACATTGGCCATGATGACAATTTTGGTACTAAAAACTGAAAGAAAGAAAACATGGCTTACCTCGTAAGGTGCTTACCTAATTTCCCAGTGGGTTGTTTAGCGCTGTATTCCGTACAAATTACCAGAGGGCGCTTTTATTTGTTATTTAAAGGTGAGCAGGGCTGTTATGTGGGCATGTATGCTAGATTCTATAGGATTTTAAAAGTGCTGCTGTTCCCTTTTTTAAGAAGTATTTAAACTTAAGACAATGAGGAGCCCATCCAGAACCTATAACCAAAATATAAAAAAAAAATCGGTACAGTCGATCTCGAGCTTTGCGAACAGAAAAAAAACTGTTTTCAAAATATATATTAGTATAGATAAATTCATGTTAATAGGTAACTCATACGCCATGGCATCCGAAAAACGTTTGAGGTATTTACGTGAGTGACTAATAACGATGAGTGACTAATAACGATGAGTGACTAATAACGATGAGTGACTATAGACGACTTCGTTTGTTTGGGAACCAGCATTAACACCAATAATAATGTCAGTCTTGAAATCCACCGGAGAATCACTCTTGCCAACAAGTGCTACTTTGGGCTGAGTAGGCAATTGAGAAGTAAAGTCCTCTCTCGCCGTACAAACATCACACTATATAAGTCACTCAACATGCCTGTGCTGGTGTATGGCGCGGACGCATGGGCAATGAAAGCATCTGATGAGGCGGCCCTTGGAGTTTTAGAGAGAACGATTCTGCGAAAGATTTACGGACCTTTACGCGATGGTGATGGCGAATATCGCAGACGATTTAACGATGAGCTGTATGAGCTTTACAACGATATAGACATAGTGCAGCGAATTAAAATTCAGCGGCTCCGCTGGNGCGAAAGATTTACGGACCTTTACGCGATGGTGATGGCGAATATCGCAGACGATTTAACGATGAGCTGTGTGAGCTTTACAACGATATAGACATAATGCAGCGAATTAAAATTCAGGGACTCCGCTGGCTTGGCCATGTCATTCGAATGGACAGAAACGCTCCTGCTCTGAAAATATTCAACGCGGGCCGCGATGCTGGTAACACAGAGGAAGAGGAAGGCCTCCTCTGCGTTGGAAAGACCAGGTGGAGAAGGAGTTGGCTTCACTTGGCATTTCCAACAGGCGGCAGTTGGCACAGAAAAGAAACGACTGGCGTGCTTTGATGAACTCGGCCAAAATCGCTTAGGCGGTTACAGTGCCAAGTAAGAAGAATAAGGAGGCAGTTTTTATTTCTGTTAACAATTCTGCATCGCTACCATTATTGTTGTGTGAAGTTTTCTTAGAAACTTTTTCCAAAGATACCAAAAGTAAAGTTACCAGTAAATAACTGGATTCAGAATATCTTTCTCAAATCTGCGTGAGAAATAAGAAATACTTAATACCTTTAAATGAGGGATCAATGGATAAATCATCGCAACTTTCAGAATCCAGCAGAAATCTTATTCGTCCCTCGTCTGATCCCATTGCATATCGGAAAAAGGATTTAAATAAACACTTCCAGCTTCTTAGGTTCATTAAGCCCAATACGACATCCAGTAGCTTGTTTCTGTAACTGTTCTCTACCGATTATTTCTCTACTGGTAGAGAATGGGACGTCAAATGAATAGTTTTGAATTCTCTACTAGTAGAGATATTGTCAACTGCTCTTTAGCAAGGGAGAACTGACAAAACGAGTTGAGAATGAATACGGTAAGTCATGTTTTTTAATTTAAAATCTGTTATATTTAAATTTATTTTTATTTTTAGAAAAAGTTAACAGCCCGCGTAACGAAAATTCAAAAAAAAAAAAAACTAGTCGAGCATATGCGGAAAAACCGTACGCTGGCTTGTGGTCGGTTCTCTGGCCTGGATAGCTCCAAGAGAAATAAGGAAAAGTGGGAAGAATGTTCTGCGGATTTAAATGCTGTCGGTGGAGCCAATAAAAGTTCTGAGCAGTGGAAAAGAGTATGTACGTATGTACCCAGTGGGAAAAGTAGTAATGCATTCCATGCGTGATAAATAATATAACGTATTTCTTATGAGTTTTAGATCCGATTACAGTTTAATATGTAATCAGCATTCTAATGTATTCAAAAAGTCCCAACAATTTCATATTAAATCAAATTCATTTCTCGATACTAGGTAATGCAAAATTGAATGCCCCACTTTTCTTAGGACAGCGCCCTGGGAAAAGAAATGCATTTTCGAATGTGAAAATGGTGGTTTTAATGATTATTTTTTCGATTACTATACATTACATTTTCCCACTGGGTATATATATCTGCGGTCAGATGCTATCATATTCTTCAACACCTATTCCATGCGTACGGGAAATCCCCATCTCGCCAGCTAGGATACTTCAAATTTATAGGCGAAAATATTTTGGTTTCCCCATAAGGCTAACATTAAAATCCAAATGTTTAAAACGTTTTTTCTCGAATCCAGGTTTTTCGACTTAGGCGGTTATTGCTTATGACCACAGATATATTATATATGTGACACGTAAAGTTAAAAGGGACCTACGCTTAGAAAAAACGATTTCGAGAAAAACGACTATGAAGTTTATCAAGTTGATTTTGATGCTTCTGAACGTTTTAATGGATTGAAACTCGTTGCTCGGGGGTTTTTGGTGTCGCTGATTACGAATCCGATGTTCGTTTTTAAAAATTAAAAATGGGGAATCCAATATGGCGGAATAAATTGGAAATTTGTTCGAATTCATGTGGATCCACCATTTTGAATTTTGAAAAACTAACATAGGATTCGTAATCAGCGACCCCGAAAACCCCGAGTAACGAGTTTCAAGCGAATTTGATTAATTTCAGAATAGTTTGTCAGATTTGATTTTTTCTTGTACTTTTTTTTGTAAAAGTACCTAACTTTGAAGTGAAATTGAGAAAAAACTACTGCAGCTAGAAAGCTGTGGTTTATTGCATTGGAAAGAGCGGCCCGTTTACTATAAGAGTCGATGAAAAAGTGAAAATCGATTTTTTCTGATCGTAGGTCCGTTTTAACTTTACGTGTCACATATATATTAATTATAATTAATAAATTGGTTTAGTGTTGGAATGATTGGAAGGCGTCCATAAAGCAAAAATTTTCAGCAATCAAAAGGTTTCAAACCCAGACGGGAAATCTTCCAAGCTGTTCAGGACCAAAGCCATTGGATAGTTTGGAAGAACAAGTGGTTAACTTCATTTTGGTATCGGATGTTGTTTATGGTGATGGCGAAACTGTGGACGGTGGATTCGATATACCTCTTGTAATTATAATATATATTTTTTTTTGCTAATTTTTCTCTGAATAACAATCGTAAAATTTAGCCGCCGCTCGATGATAATATTATATGTATGGAAGAGGAGTACCTGAATCAGGAAGTCATTGAGGTATCTCTCAGCAAGACCCCCTGCTCCAAAAACAAAAGCTCGATTAACACGCCACAGCGAAAAATAGCTAAAAATTCACAGCGGAGCAAGGAACCACTGTATTCGTAGCTAGAGAAGGCAAAAAAAGAACTTGAAGTTCGCCTTTCCAGTCAGAAGAGGTACATGAATGAGGTGAAAGAAGAGCTGAAACGGATAAAAGAGTAACAATGGCGAACCAATGAACTGCTGGAAAAAATTTTAAAAGCTCTTACCAAATAAAAATTCCAAAAAACTATATATTTAAACTTTTTTATTGTTTAGTACACACATTAAACAGGCGGAGAACTATTGAATATATACAATAGATAAATAACACAATATTAAAACCTTGCGACAGTAAATTTTACACAAAAAAACAATACACTCGGGAAAATAAAGAACAAATGTAGCAAAACTGTATTTTGAGTTTTTCTTTTCGATGCTACAGCTACCAGCTACAGAACCTATGTGGGATCCAATAAAATCTGGATTCAGATCTAAACATTCCTGTGAGACTGCGCTGAATCTGGTGCTATCTCAATGGAAAGAAGATCTTAACTGCCACCTTAATATAGTAGCAGTGTTTATTGACCTTAAAAGAGCATTTGAAACAGTTGATAGGGTCCGAATGTTGGATAAGCTAAAATACATTGGCATAAAAACACTGAGGTTGACTGGTTTAGAGGCTTTCTTTTTAATCCTAGGCAACAAACAATAATTAATTCAAAGATGTCTAGTAAGATAGCCGTAGACATCGGCTTACCACAGGGCTCAGTTTTGGCACCTCTACTCTTTAATATATATATAACCGATATTAAAAGTTCTCTCAAAGATTGTAAAATAAAACTCTTTGCGGATGATGCCTTGTTAACGATCAGTGATAGGGAACTACCAAATGCGATTGTCAAAATGCAAGAAGATCTTAATTCTTTGTATCAATGGCTGTGTTCAAATAAACTCAAACTGAATGTGAAAAATACTAGCTTTATGGTATTGTCCCAAGCGGCAGATGCGGACTCCTTAAGCCGTGATTTAAAAATCAAAGTCAAAAGTGTCAAGTGCCTAGGAATATACATAGACAACAAACTGAAGTTTGATGAGCACGTTGAGTAAACAGTCAACAAGATTGCTAAAAAAAATCGGCGTTATAAAGAGATCATGTAAGTACCTGGGAAGAAGTTATAAAACATTGGTGTACAGATCTATAGTAGAACCACGCGGGAGACCCGCATGTAGATAAGCTGCAAAAAATGCAAAACCGAGCGATGAGATTCATCCCCAACAAACCAAACGACACACCAACAAGATGTATGCTTGAAACCACGAATTGGTTAAGCGTGAAGCAACAAGTTTTTTACCACGCTATGAAATTTGTGTACAATATTAATAAGGGCAACCTGCCGGATTATCTTAGCAATAATCTCCGATATAAAAATGAGACCCATATATATTTTTTAAGCGAGAATAACAGCTTCAGACTCCCGAAGTATAGAACGGAAGTGGACAAAAAAATATTTTTTTACAAAGGCTTAAAGTGCTTTAATGAATTACCAGACTATAAAAAATTGTGATACTAGAACGCAGCCTATAAGATAGTGATGTGCATCAATAGCGTGGATTGGAAACTAGGCCCTTCCACCACAAAGATATCGAGACTAGGAGGATCGGAAACTCGGCTTTACCGACTACCTAGAGTACATTAAAAACCTTAGATACTAAACAATAAATGAGCGGATTGGAACTAGACCTTTCCAACCGTCACGAAAGCGCGACTGTGTGGATCGGAAACTCAGCCTTTTCGACCACCCAGGTTATATCAAGATATGGAGTAACCCAAAAGTATAGCGCGGATCGGACACTCGGCCTTTCCAACCGTCCACATAACCTCCGGGCAATGGCTTTGCTGTGGCATATTCCTGTTACATGGATGATAAATTATTAACGAAACAAAGCATACGTTTCATATGAGTTTGATTTTGTAAGAAGTACTTGTGTGCACACAATATTCGTCGTGTTTCCATTCTCTGCATTGATATCAAGGATATCTGGTTTGCCGACACGAGAACACGCAACATCTAAGAACCAATCCGCATCTCACTGTAAACCACACTTTTCCAAAGGATAGCCTTGAGCAATAGTGATTGTGATTCCGAATGTCAATTGAATTCGGAACTGCAATCTTTAAAATTGAAATCGGGTATCGGTCGGAATCATGGGAATTCTTCACTTTTGAAAGGCCACGTAAAAATCTTTACTTACACTACGTTCTTCATCAATTTCTTAACTGCGAGTCGCGTACTATTGGAGTTTTAGCTGATTAATATTCCGCAACGTGATAATTGGTACACCTATTTTCAATTCAGTATGTGGGGTCATCCCTGGAAGATCAATCGAGTTCAAAAATTCCGTTGGATAATTAACTGATTCGTCTTCTTCCACAACGGTGTTTATCGACGCATATGTTACCGTTTAAGCGACTTATGCATTTCCTGCTTAAACAAAGAACAGCGAACACACAGTCGCACTTGTTTTTAAAGGCACTTCGCTCGTGTTTAATTGGGTATGCATTTTTTATGCAATTCTCCAATATCTCTTCGCTGAACTTAGTGAAGTGATAAGTCGCTGGCATTTTCAGCTATGGTCAACGCTAACCCAGCTTGGCTATCACACGGTGCTTTGAGCATCACCCACACTCCACTCCCGGAGTAATTTTTGGCATGGTATTAAGCTACTGCTTACAAACCACACTGGGGCTCTGCACGAATGCATCCCTGGATAAATCCCAGCTTATTGCCCAAGAGCCTAAGGCAGCTAGAGCATGATTCCTCCAATGGAGTCCCGCAATGAATACACGGTGAAACGGTCACATCTTGCGCTACCGCTTCATCAGCCTACCCGCATATCTCTCTCTCT
>NW_016169219.1:6792-7847 GCF_001687245.7 Rhagoletis zephyria
GAATTCGGAACTGCAATCTTTAAAATTGAAATCGGGTATCGGTCGGAATCATGGGAATTCTTCACTTTTGAAAGGCCACGTAAAAATCTTTACTTACACTACGTTCTTCATCAATTTCTTAACTGCGAGTCGCGTACTGTTGCGGAGTTTTAGCTGATTAATATTCCGCAACGTTATAATTGGTACACCTATTTTCAATTCAGTATGTGGGGTCATCCCTGGAAGATCAATCGATTTAAAAAATTCCGTTGGATAATTAACTGATTCGTCTTCTTCCACAACGGTGTTTATCGACGCATATGTTATTGTTTAAGCGACTTATGCATTTCCCGCTTAAACAAAGAACAGCCAACACACAGACCCACTTGTTTTTAAAGGCACTTCGCTCGTGTTTAATTGGGTATGCATTTTTTATGCAATTCTCAAATATCTCTTCGCTGAACTTAGTGAAGTGATAAGTCGCTGGCATTTTCAGCTATGGTCAACGCTAACCCAGCTTGGCTATCACACGGTGCTTTGAGCATCACCCACACTCCACTCCCAGAGTAATTTTTGGCATGGTATTAAGCTACTGCTTACAAACCACACTGGGGCTCTGCACGAATGCATCCCTGGATAAATCCCAGCTCATTTCCCAGCAGCCTAAGGCAGCTAGAGCATGACTCCTCCAATGGAGTCCCACAATGAATACACGGTGAAACGGTCACATCTTGCGCTACCGCTTCATCAGCCTACCCGCATATCTCTCTCTCTCTCTCTCTCTCTCTCGCATATCAGGTATATGAAGTGCGTGGCTGACTTCATGTGCACCTATAAACCATACGGACTCATTGAGCTCGATACACAAACACTCGCAAAGGTAATCCCTACCTCCTCATCTACTCTAACTCGACCACAACTCTAAACCTGGGCTCGAATCGTCACATACGATATCGTATTACTCGTCACGTAAAAACAAATTTTTCAGATTATGACGTACGTGAACGTAGTCTTTGTCTCATTCAGCTTATACTGCCTGACGTATCACGTAATTTTCTTTCGTATGGTTTTCGATC
>NW_016169219.1:8007-8863 GCF_001687245.7 Rhagoletis zephyria
TGAGCCTGTAATTAATTTTCTTAATTAAGAAACATTCTTTCCATCAGTTCTCCTTTTGATGTTCCTTAGTTACAAAAATTATCAGGCAATACAATTCGTCTTAATCTCTCGTTAGCTGGGAGCTTTCCGTTCCCAAAGTGCAGTACTTGTCGCGAAAATCCCTCGGCTGCAGTGTATATATGTATGTTCGTCTAGCCACAATGTTGACTATTTCAGGTAAGCATTTATCAAGTGTTAATCAAGAAATTACAGACAATGTTTGCGTAAAATCTCCTGAGGGTAATGGACCAACCGAATGGTTGGTTCCATGCAAATCCCGCGACAATGGAGCAAGGACCTCAAGCAATTTTTTATGTGCCATCGTGCACTGATCTCAAATAATTAGTTTAAATTTTTGTACTACTTTTTCCATACCGGATGTTCTGGAAATATTGCAAGTAGGAGTTTTGATGGTTTATATGTTCAATGGCAGCTTAAGAGCTTAATTAGCAATGTTTCCACCTGGTAGCAATTCCAGGCGAAGCGATAGCTAAGGTTATGCAATTGTTTGAACGAACCGTTGCCGTAAATAATCAATCTTATTTGGCGCTGTAAACGCCTAAGCCATTTTGGCCGAGGTCGACAAAGAACGCCAGTCGTTTCTCTCTGTGTCGACTGACGACAATGGGAAATGCCCCGTGAACCCAAGTTCTTATCCACTTGATCTCTCCCTCTTCCTCTGCTACCACCAGCGGATTGCGAGTTTAATACTTTCAGAACTGGAACGTAGCTTCCCATTCGAACGACGTGGCCAAGCCATCGAATGTTGTCATTGTCTAAGCTTCTGCGCCATATACCAGCATGGGCATGATGAGTG
>NW_016169219.1:9155-9341 GCF_001687245.7 Rhagoletis zephyria
CTTGATCTCTCCCTCTTCCTCTGCTACCACCAGCGGATTGCGAGTTTAATACTTTCAGTACTGGAACGTCGCTTCCCATTCGAACGACGTAGCCAAGCCAGCGGAGCCGCTGTATTTTCATTCGATACACTGTGTCCATTTCGTTGTAAAGCTCATACAACTCATCGTTCCATCGTCTGCGGTACT
>NW_016169219.1:9945-17818 GCF_001687245.7 Rhagoletis zephyria
AAAAATATTTCCAGCAGTTATCTTTCTTAAACCTCTTTAATTTAATATCTATATTGTAATATATCATTTAGTTTATCAATTAAATTGCGCAAAATTTTTTAACAGGTGGCAACCGTCCTTTAAAATATTTTCGACTGTAAGCCTTCTTAAAACTCTTTAGTTTGACACCCACATGGCAATATTTTATTTATTTTATCAATTTGACTGAGTTAAAATTTTCAAATAGGTGGCAACACTCCTCAAAAATATTCCTAGCAGTTATCTTTCTTAACCCTCTTTAATTTGATACCAATATTGTAATATTTCATTTATTTCATCAGTGTAATTTAGTTAAACAGTTTAGTGAAACAGGTGGCAACCCTAATGATACATATATTCGGCTGTACGCGTTCTTAACACTCTTTAATTTGATACCCACATTGCAATATTTCATTTACTTAATCAACTTAACTGAGTTAAAATTCTCAAATAGGTGGAAACCCGTCAAAAATACTTCCAGCAGCTATCTTTCTTAAACCTCTTTAATTTGATGCCCATATTGCAATAATTTATTTATTTTATCAATATATTTGGGTTTAAAAATTTCATTTATATATGCCTTACTATAAACTTCTACCATAGATATGTCTGCATACCAAATTTAAAGTTCATGTGACTTATGCTTTCGAATTTATAGCTGATAAAAAATTTCACGCCTATGGGATGTGCCACGCCCCCTTTAACAAACTCACTTATATACACCTTACTATAAGCACCTACCATAGCGGTGCCTGCATACCAAGTTTGAAGTTCGTGGGGCTTATGGTTTTGAAGTTGTAGCTGTTAAAAATTGTCACGCCTATGGGATGTGCCACGCCCCCTTTTACGAACTCATTTATTTATAGCCTACTATATGCACCTACCTTAGCTATGCCTGTATACCGAGTTTCAAGTTCGTGGGGCTTATGGTTCCGAAGTTAATGCTGATAAAAATTTCACGGCTATGGGAGGTGCCACGCCCCCTTATCGAATCCCAATTTTTTCTTTCTATTATAAGCCCAGGTGTCATGGCAATACTCTGCCAAAATTTCATTCGATTCTGTCCATCCGTTTAGGCTGCAACCTGGCACATACCTACATACTACATACTTCCACAAATATATAGTAGATATCTATCCTTCTCTTAGCGAAAAATAATTTTTGGGGATATCTCGGCCATAGGGCCACCTATCGTGTAAGTTTTAAGTCCAAATATTTCTTTTCAATTGGCTAAATTGTATTCTAAATATGAGCCAAATCGGCAAGTAAATGCAATTTTTTGGAATATCCTGACCCCAGCATCACCTAGCGAGCAAATTTTGGGTAGAAATATTTCTTTTCATGGTACTGATATATGTTCCAAATATGAACCAAATCGGTCCAGCCGTTTAGTAGTTTAGTGACATTTAATGTATAGAAAACTCTGTGAAATTGTGAAATCTTGACGTCTCAGCATTCTTCATATTTCGGCAACAACAAAAAATTTCAAATTTTTTTAAATCGAAAAATTTTCCACACAGAAGGTCCAAAAACACTTTTTACAGAATTGAAATCGGTTCAGCCGTTTGGTCAGGCATCGCGGTCATACGAAAAACATTTCATTTTGTATATATAGACTATTATATTTAGATATTATTATTTTTTATATAGTATATAAAATTTAAATATTATTAGTCTGTAAGAATGTGTATTTCCATTGACTGAATAAACATAAACATAAATACGAGAAACATATATGCACATTAGGGTGGTCCAAAAATGCATGTGAAAAAGTAAAGTCGGAATTTTTATGCTCTCACTCCTAGGATTGTTCTATACCGAAAAAAATATACCCCTATTTGTTTATTGTGAAAACAAAAAATATTTAGAGGTCGCTCAAAGCGCCCAAAGTTTTCCATGTATTTTTCATGGGGAAAAAAACTTTTGGTAGAAATGGTTTGGAATTCAAAAAAACTAATATTTTTCTATCGGAAAACTCTTTTCATCTGCAAGATTCCCAATAATACTACCCAATTGTTTATTTAACCATTTTTTCATCTCAACTATAATTTGTAGGTCCGCCAAAAACCCACAAAAACCCCGAAAAATGCAATGGGGACAAATAAAAAATCGTTAGTATAAAAAAAATTGTTAAATAAATAATTGGGTATTATTATTGTAAGTCTCCTGAAGACAGCCAGAGTTTTCCGATCGAAAAATATTGATTTTCAAGAATTCTATACCATTTCTACGAAACGTTATTTTTCCCCATATAAAAATACATGGAAAACTTTGATCGCTTTGAGCGACCTCTAAATATTTTTTGATTTTAAATTAAAAAAATAGGGGTACACTTTTTTCTATATAGAACAATCCTAGGGGGTTAGAGCATTACAATTCCGACTTTACTGTATTGGACCACCTAATGTACATGCAGTCATATCAAGAGCACCTCATTTCAAAGTGATATTGTTTTCCACTTATGTTCATTTATTTATTTTTAAGAATTTTCATTAAAATAAAGTTCTTTCTCTGAAGAAGTCCATATAAATCCAAATTTAAAATTTTGTAGAAAACTAAAAAAATCTAAAAATGTTCATCCAAATGGTAAAATTATTTTCTCAGAATTTTTTGAGTATATAGATTTAAATCCCTTTCAATTTTATTGCAATAATGTGCAAGTTTCAAGTGGCTAAAAATTTCCGTTGTTGCGGTTTTCTTCCATATAAAAACAAATTGTGTTTATTCGTTATATGGTAGCGAATGCGACAAAAAGAATCAAAGGTTTTAAGGCTCTTGAAACTTGCACATTATCACACTAAAATTGAATCGGCTATAAAGCTTCATACTCAAAAAAATTTTAACACTTCTGAGTAAATAAATTTGAAATTTGAATTTAAATTAGTTGATTTTTTTTTTAGATTTCTACAAAATTTTAAGCGTGGGCTTACATGGCTTTTTAAATGAACTTTATTTTAGTTGAAAGCGAACATAATGAAAACAAAATTTCAATGGTTAACTATACAAGTAATTTTTAGCAAAAAAAAAACCGACTTCAACTCCCATATAAAAAAAAAAATATATATATATATCTCATGATCCAATGATCGGATCTCAACCAGATTAGTATGGGACCACCTCTGAGACACTACCTTTCCGATGCAAAAAGTTATGCGGTAACATACATATAAAAAAAAAAATAAAAAAAAAAATAAAAAAAAAATAAAAAAAAAATAAAAAAAAGATTCCGACGAACTTATACCTCCTCCTTTTTTGGAAGTCGGTTAAAAAAACAATATGAATTGCATAAAGCTTAAAGGGGAAAATGCCTTTAAAAAAAGAAAAGCGGATGATCTCCAGCAAATGATCACTAAACGCTATATACCGTCTGAATTTCATGAATTTTGTAATAGAATTATAGAAATATAAAATAAGCACTTGAATTTATATATAAATTATGCTTTTATGATTTAGTTTAAACCCTAAATGTGCTACTCTTCCACGCAAATAGTGAAATGTGGTACTATTCCACGCGAAAATACGAAATGTGCTAGTCTTCCACGCAAAAATCTGAAATGTGCTACTCTTCCACGCAAAAATCTGAAATGTGCTACTTTTCTACGCGAATAATGAAATGTGCTAGTCTTCCACGCTAATAGTGTAATGTGCTAGTCTTCCACGCGAATAGAGAAATGTGCTACTCTTCGTAGGGACCGACGATATCATGTTAAATATTTAAACTTTAAATCCAGATCTAATTCTAAGAATGTTAAATCTTTTTTGTAATATAAGTCTACAAGACTGTAAAAAATAAAATATTTATAACAAAATTTCATGAAAATCGGACCAGCCGTTCGCGAGATTACCTGTTACAAATAGAAGGGGCTTCTCTTTATATAATTAGTATAGATTAAGTCAATCAGACCATTATTACGATTTTTTCGAATAGATCTTTCCCTGGTCCACTTCGCGGAAAAAATGATCCTATATGCTAATCTAGGCCAAAAGCTTCCTTCATACCAAATTTTACGCGAATCGGACCATAAATACGATTTTTTCGAATAGATCGGTCCCTGGTCCACTTCTCGGGAAAAAAGGATCCTGTATGCTAATCCAGTTAAAAAGCTACCTACGTACCGATTTTAAGCAAATCGGACCATAAATACGATTTTTTCGAATAGATCGGTCCCTGGTCCACTTCTCGGGAAAAAAGGATCCTGTATGCTAATCCAGTTAAAAAGCTACCTACGTACCGATTTTAAGCAAATCGGACCATAAATACGATTTTTTCGAATAGATCGGCCCCTGGTCCACTTCCCGGAAAAAAGGGTCATATATGCTAATCCATTCAAAAAGCTACCTACGTAGCGAACTGTAAGCAAATCGGACCACAAACCGATTTGTTCGAATAGATCGGTCCCTGGTCTACCTACCGGAAACAAGGAAATTTTTTTTGGGCTATAACATGGTGGTTGCTGAAAGCTATTTATATACAAAATTTCATGAAAATGCGAAATTACCTGTTACAAAAAAAGGGTATTCTCTTTATATAATTAGTATAGAAGTATAGATTCCCGTTACTCTAACGGCTTTAATATACATATGTATGCACGTATAAGCGAAAACCCACTACTCGTTGGTATTCAATTCGTCATATGCGTTGTATGTACTTATTTACAAAAACCACACGCTAGTTTAACAATTTTACTCGGTATTCCTTCCCATATACCACTTTGAAATTTGCTGGTTGCGCCAGCGCTATTATTGCGGTCATACATTCTCGTATGTGTATTAGAGATGTTAATTTTTTCGATTTTTGCTATCCCGGTATTTTCGGGATGTCACTGGTTCAATCCCGGGATCCCCGTATGCGGTAACATACATAAAAAAATAAATAAAATAAAATAAAAAATAAATAAAAAATAAAAATAAAAAAATATTCCGACGAACTGATAACCTCCTCCTTTTTTGGAAGTCGGTTAATTATAAAAATGAAATCCATAGCCGCGGCGTTATTGCTTGAAGAGGAGAATGAGTCCCAGATTGCTGATGCGGAAATTGAAAGGCGGAGATTTAGGGACATGTTTGATCTTTCTCAGATGTTGTTTGAGTACTCCTCAACATTTGCATTTACTACAGAGTGGAAGATTTGAACGCCAATGAATTCCATTTTGAAAGCCGTCAGGAGGAGGGGAAGAACAAAGCTCCATAGCAAATTCGAATTCGACAACATACGCACCTCTTTTTAAAGTTAGTAAAAACGAGTGCAATAATAAAAGCATCTGTTTTTATGTAACTTCACATTTTATGTATGTATGTACATACTTCTATTAATTTTATATACAAAGAATAAATTGTATTCAGTGCATTTCACAGTCTTATTTATAGATAATGAAAACAAAAACGCCTGTGCTTCCTTTTTGAAAACCTCGCGTAATATCCCCCTTGGTTGCTAATATTTGAACCAATTTTTCGTATTGCCCGTATTACCGCTGCGAAAACACAGAAATCGTGAAAATTCATTTATGATGCACAGTATATTTTACTTAATTTTTTTTTAATTTTATTATTTAAACCCACGAAAATAACAATCGAAACGTTCTCCGTCAACAAATTTGCAACTTAGAAAAACGGAACTCCGATCGAAATGTAGAATAGGTATAAACGTAAATTTCGAAGATTGATCGAAAGGAAACGGAACGCAGAATACCAAAGTTGCCAAACGGAGAAAATTTCGATTTGAGTCGAAATGCAGAATAGGGATGAATACTAGTGGTAGAAATAAAAGAAGCGCCTTAATTCGACCAGTTTTGTCTATGTTCCTTTTGTTTATTCAAAATTTACATTTTTTTATAAAAGTGTACCTCATCTATATCTATACTAATTATATAAAGAGAAGTCCCTTTTTTGTAACAGGCGAACGGCTGTCGGATTTTCATGTAATTTTGTATGTGAATAACTTTCAGCAACCATGTTTTAGGCCAAAAAAAAATTACTTTTTTCCGGTAGGTGGACCAGGGACCGATCCATTTGAAAAAATCTTATTGTGGTTCGATTTGCTTAAAATTTAGTACGTAGGTAGCTTTTTACCTAGATAAGCATATAGGTTAGTTTTTTTTTGGGAAATTGACCAGGGACCGATCTATTCGAAAAAATCGTATTTATGGTCCGATTTGCTCAAAATTCGGTACGTAGGTAGTTTATGGCCTAGATTAGCATATAGGATCCTTCTTTTTCCGAGAAGTGGACCAGGGAGCAATCTATTCGGAAAAATCGTATTTATGTTCCGATTTGCTTAAAATTTGGTACGTAGGCAGCTTTTTGCTTAGATTAGCATATAGGATCCTTTTTTCCGGGAAGTGGAACAGGGACCGATCTAATCGAAAAGATCGTATTTATGGTCAGATTTAATTAAAATTAAAATTTTAATTTTTTTTAATTTGGTATGTAGGTAGCTTTTGGCCTAGATTAGCATATAGGATCATTTTTTCCGCGAAGTGGACCATGGACCGATTTATTCGAAAAACCGTATTTATGGTCCGATTTGCCTAATCTATACTATTTATATAAAGAGAAGTACCTTTTCTTTGTAACAGGTAACCTCGCGAACGGTCCGGTTTTCATGAAATTTTGTTATAAATAGCTTTCATGTCATAGGCAAAAAAAAAGTTTACTATTTTCCACTAGGTGGACCAGGGACCGATCTATTCGAAAAAAATCGTGTTATGGTCCCATTTGCTTAAAATTCGGTACGTAGGTAGCTTTTTGCCTAGATTAGCATATAGGATCCTTTTTCCGGGAAGTGAACCAGGGACCGATCTATTCGAAAAAATCGTATTTCTGGTCCGATTTGCTTAAAATTTGGTACGTAGGTAGCTTTTTGCCTAGATTAGCATATATGATTATTTTTTTCTGCGAAGTGGACCAGTAACCGATCCAATCGAAGAAATCGTATTTATGGTCCGATTTGCTTAAAATTTGGTACGTAGGTAGCTTTTTCCTAGATTAACATATAGGATCTATTTTTTCTTCCAATATGTTCCGTTTTGTTTGAAATTTGGCGCGTAGGCATCTTAGTGCCTGGATTAACATATAGCATACTTTTTTCCTATAGGTGGACCAGGGACCATTCTATTATATAGAATAGAATTGAATGATTGTTTTACAGTTCGAAATGTTTTAAGACGCTGCAAAGCAAGCGGGTATTGGCTATTTATCGATACTTATTATCTATACCAATTATATTAAGAGAACTGCCACCTTTTTGTAAGAAGTGATCTCGCGAACGACTGTACTGAGAAATAGGCTTTTTCAGTTATAGCCAGCGCATATTTCTGGAAGCATTTGGGGTATAGTCCTGGAATTTGGTTGGAAGGTTTTGAAATCAATCCCATACTCTTGGGGAAAAGTGGGGGCTATTGGTAAAGAGGGCGTGACGCCTTCCAAACATACTGAAACTTTTAGCTATCTATAAATACATATATAATTCTTCGGTACGTGTGTTTTCGAGTGAACTCCTCTTAAACGACCGAAATGATTTTAATGAAATTTTTGTCCTAAGGTACCTGTATAGTTTAGGTTCACAACTTAAAACGCCAAGTGGTGCTGGAGTCGAGTTATTAAAAACCGTATTTATGATCAAAATATGTATTGGTAAAGGAAAATATTTCTGCGAAAAAAATGGCTGCTCTGGAGTCGAGTTATTACTAAAAATGGTATTTATGGTCCGATTTGCCTCATAAACAAGATGTACATATATTGGTAACTGTAGGGGCAATACCATTGAAAAAAAAGAGCCGCAAGGTAGCGCGGGAGTCGAGTTATTGCTAAAAATCGTCAAGTGGAGTCATTCGGAGACACGAGGGAAAGCTATTTA
>NW_016169220.1:0-17817 GCF_001687245.7 Rhagoletis zephyria
GCACGGATTTCCAAGCTTTTCGATAGGTCTTTACTGAGCAATCCATACGATGCCGTTGGAAGTCTTCTGGAATCTCCCTAATGTCTAACTAGAATCTTTGAATATTTAGGATCCAAAGCAGTTAATTTTTTGGATCTGATTTTATAGTTTTGCCTCTTGTTGTCACTTTTCATTCCTTTCATTCATTCATTTCCTTTCAAAACGATATATGTATGTGAATCTCTAAAACTATGAACAAGTATAGGTAAGCAGGGCTTGTAATATTTAGCATACATACGGTGACCATATTAACGAACGTAAAATAAAGGACGTTTTTCCCAATGATTTTAGAATACGAACATACAACTTGTATGATGGTAATTTATATCGAATATTTGCAAGTTAATTATATTATTAAATTGTACAAGTTCCTCTTCTCGAAAGGCCCTGTAACCGGATTTTAACCGATTCCGAAAAATGAAACCAAATCCTCATCAAGGACTTCGCCATCCGTTGCTGCCACAATGCGTTTATCATAATTGAGCGGAGGCTTATTGTTATTTTTCAGTGGATCTGAAAACTTAGCGTGCAACGCGATCCTGGGCACAACTTTCCCTGTGCTTTTGTCAACAATAAATTTGACTCAAAGTATTTTAATTTTTCTGGGAAAATGTCTACATATTAGTCAAAATTTTTTTTCAATTACATAAATTTCCGCTTATCAGTATTATCAAGGATTCGTGACCCTTAAGTGGGGTCCGAAGCAAACTGACGAAGGTTTTCATTCTGTTTTATTATGGACATTTTTATTTTTTCATATTCTATGTTTAAAAATTGACCTCTGCAAAGTCCAAAGCTAATTTAAAGGACAGTTTAAGAAATAAAGGACAAATGGCATCATTTATTTTGACAAAAATTATAAAAGGCAGGGGGTTAAAATAAAGGACTGTCCTTTAAAATAAAGGACGGATGGTCACATGGTAAGCATACATCACATGCACAACAACTATCATTGCGCTGAGAAGCAGACGACACAACCTTTAACTACATAACAAGACAAGTCCGCTTCTGACCTATCGCACATTTTTTGGAGTACATATAATATGTATGTGTACGCGTTTTTTTTAGTGAAAGGTAAAGTTTATGCATACTCATACAGTTTTATATGAGCGGAAGGATATGCAAATAAAAGCATAAGCATATCTTTCACACGAAATTACAAAACGGGCTAAACACTAATTTAGTGTAACTAATAGCCCTATTATGAATGGCGACTGATAGCCGATGGGCAACCATATACTAAAATTCCCGTTACGTATGGCAACTCGCTACTTACTGTCAGCTACTGTTGGAGCAAATTTGACAATTACTTCGTTATGTGCATGCCAAAAAAGTAAAATTTGATGTGGTCTACGCTTTTCTGTATACTTACATATATCAATCGCTGAACATCATACAAGGTACGATGCTGGTAGCTATGGCTACTAGACCAGCAAATAGACACCAGTCGCCGTCCATATCTAATAGGGCCATAACACTTGTGATTAACATTTTTTAAATACTCGTAAAATAGAGAATATAGAGAGATAACACCGTGCGACAGTAAATTTTACACACAAAAAAACTTAATATACTCGCGAAACTATGGGCAAATTATAGTAAAACTGCGTACTTAGTTTTTCTCTCTTACAACAAGATATTTTTACAGGACTTTTGAATTAAAAAAATATGATTATTTCAAAAATTCAGTGCAATGTAGAATAAAAATATGGGTACCTAATATAGGAAAAAATTCTGTAAAATTATAACAGAATACATTTTTTGGTGCATAAGGACGAATGGGTACGGAAAATGTCCTTTACAAATTTGGTCCTTAAAAATCCTTAAATCCTTGAGTACTAATATGCACAGGACCACATCATCGAATTTCGTCCTGCAAACTTTATTAACTTAACAAGATAAAATTTATTTAAAGCGCATTTTCAATACATCTTCATCTGTGTAAACCGAAAGACTTTAGTGCTTAAAATTCTACATTGCACTGATTTTTTAAAATAATTTTTTTAATTAATCATATCTCTAAAATTTCAAAGTCCTTTAAAAAATAATCCTGACGTCAAAGTGAAAAACTAAAAACTCCGTTTTACTATATTTGGCCCATAGTTTCGTGAGTATACCGATTCTTTCGTGTGTTTTGAAATTTTGTTTGTTTTTGTGGCACGGTGTAAATACTTGCGGTCATAATATCATTTTGATATAGATTGAATAAAAAAACACTTTCGTTCAAGGTCAAAAATGTAAATATGTTTACATTGGTTGCATCGAAATTACGGTAAGGGTTCGATATGTAGCATAATCTTTTTGTTTTATTGCACATTCACTAAACTTATTTGCGATTTTTAACGCTGAACAAATGCCACACTTATACCTTAAATCACATCAAAACTCAGCCTTACTTGTTATCAGATAAAGCAATTTACTAATTGATACTTCAACAATAGTGAAAACATATTTTCCAAATTAAACTAAGCGTTGTCCAAACAAAGGGGCGAATATCGATAACGTCAATATCACTTGAACCAGGAGGTATAAAAGTCGAAATATATTTATTTCTAAATAGTGCTCACACATATGTACATATGGACACTCGATTTAATTAAGAATCTTATCAACAATCAAAGTAGTGGCATAGTAATCGAAAAAGCATTGCATGTACGTACGTATATAGTATTGTATGGTTGTATGTATATAGTATGCAAGTTTTATATTATTTTATGTTTAATACAGCACAATACTCGAGAGTTTTTAGAATTAAAATAAAGTGAAAAAAGCTCATTAAAACTAACTGTATCACAGGCATGTCTGGTTATGCAAAAAGAAGCTAATGTTAAACGTAAAAAAGACCAATCATATGATAATTTCTTCAGCAAATAAAACTAGATTAGGGCAACACGATTTACATGTTAGGGATGAAAAAATTACAGAGGTTACTACAATTAAATATCTTGGTGTTTTAATTGATAATAAATTAAAATTCCATGATATCATTGAGTATACCGTCAACAAAGCGTCGAAAAAAATTGGATTTATGAAAAGGACATGTAAACATCTAAGTAGATGATATAAAATTATGGTTTACAGATCAATTATTGAGCCAAATTTTATATACTGCCCCACTATCCTGTTTATAACACCTGAGACGTATATAGGGAGACTACAAAAAATGCAAAATAGAGCTATGAGGCACATACTTAAAGCCCGATACGATACCAGCATTTCATCAATGCTGAACAATTTAAACTGGTTAAATGTGAAACAACTAATCTTTTTCCATACAATGAAGTTTATTTATAATATAAAGAATGGAACCCTTCCGAAATACTTGAGTGATAACTTCAGGTACAGCAGTCACACTCACACCTATGAAACCAGAGTCAGGGATAACATTAAACTTCCATTTTGCCAGACGGAAAATCAAATGAGAGATTTGTACTATAAAGGTTTAAAAATGTTTAACGAACTGCTCGTAGATATGAGAAGCTGCAATAGCTTACAAAAATTCAAAAGTTTATTATACGAGCATTGCAAAAAACACATTGCTATTGGGCCTCCCCATTCTAACAAGATACTAGCATATGAGAGACGTTACGAGCATGGATCGGAAAGGTCCAACAGCTCGTTCGTAGTACGGAGCGGAAACTAGAGCTTACCGCCCGTTTCACAGCAACATAATTATGAAAAGAACATGGATCGGAAACTCGGCCTTTCCGACCATGGTAAACGCCTTTATTGACGCAGAGCGGCAACTAGGCCTTTCCGCCGGCTGAACATAAAGATAGACTGGAGACTAGGCCTCGCCAGCTATCCAACCCGAGGCTATAATGTACGTATAATTAATTAATTAATTGTATAATAAATTAATATGTATAAATGTATAAAGTATGTATTTGAAAATAAGTAAAAATTAGTAAAGAAAATAAGAAAAATGTTAATGTATAGTATTATTAGAAGAGCAATCAATTAAATTAAATAAGTTAATAATGTAATTGACAAGATTCTAGGCCTTAAAGACTGTCAATAAATCAATAAATAAATAAATATTTATTTATTTGTATATTTCATTATTTTCAATAATCTTTTTTTTCTAAAATTTACTTCTAACGAAACATGTTTTTTATTGTTGCTCACCCTTTTTTAAACTATGTACAACAGCGCATTAACATTGAGTGAGTTTTTTAATATGGTTCATCAAAGTTGATTTGAATTTCTTCTAAGCTTTATTGGACCGGGCAACATTCTATATTACAAGAAGTCTTTTCTGACAGCGGTCGCTACACGAAAGGAAATGGTAAACCTCCGAGTGCATTTCGATGGCTGAGTAGAAGATCGACCTATCTCGGCAGCCAGTTCGTAAACGCCATATCTCAGAAAACTTTTCAAGAACGCCCTACTTCAGAATTTGATTTAAAAATAGCCTGTCTCGGAATGCGGTTCAAAAACGCCATATCTCAAATAAAAATACATTGAAAATGTTCTGAGATAGGGCGTTTTTTAATCGGCAACTGAGATAGGGTGTTGTTTAAACGAATTCTGAGACAGAGCGTTGAAAAAGGGCGTTGATGAAAAATTTTCTAAGATAGGCCATTTTCAGCCATCGATTTCTGCCTTGAAAGAGCTTCTTGTTAAATCATTTGCCGTACGTAAGCGGCATAAAATTGCAGGACCCCCATTTTGTTTAATAACACTAAGCAAATGTTTAAGCGGCAAAATATTATTATTATTATTTATTACTCAGTTGACGGGTCCCGTACACACATTGGGCATATTCATAGTCTATTATGAATACGGTGACTATCCGTCCTTTATTTTAAAGGACAGTCCTTTATTTTAACCCCCTGTCCTTTATAATTTTTTTCAAAATAAAGGACGCCTTTTGTCCTTTATTTCTTAAACTTTCCTTTAAATCGGCTCTGCATTTTTCAGAGGTATTTTTTTAACGGAGAATATAAAAAATAAAAATTTCCCTTATAAAATATAATGAAAACCTTCCCCAGTTTGTTTCGCACCTCACTTAAGGGTTTCTATTTAATCGGTTATCTTTGTACAATCTATAAAGCACAGGGAAAGTTGTGCCCAGGATGGTGTTGCACGCTGAGTTTCCAGTTCCACTCAAAGAGAACAATAAACCCCCTGCTGCTTAGTGGTTCAAAACTGGCATTTAGCGTTCGTAATTCACTGGAGCCTTCATTTTTCATTTCATTTGATTAATTTTTATTTTTTTTTTATGAAAAAAATTTGAAATGGTTTAAAAAATGTTCACCGAACTAAATATTTTTTTGTTTGCTTTTTAGTAAAAATTGGTTGAAAAATGAAGGTTTCGGTGGATTATGAACATTAAATTCCAAGTTTTGAAGGGATGGCGAAGTCCTTGAAAAGGATTTGGCTTAATTTTTCGCTACAGCAGGGGAACTTGTACAATTAAATAATACAATTACCCGTAAATATTTGATTTAAATTAAGATATGGGTAAGGTACTTTTATCATACGAGTTGTACGTATATACGTATTCCCAAATCATTTTGAAAAAAAAAATATGTCCTTTATTTTACGTTGGCTAATATGGTCACCGTAATTATGAAGTTAGTTACAACTAACTATAACGTAGAATTTATTTTGACTTTGAATACGCCTTCTTCAGTAATATCTTGTAGGATATAAGCACCGTCCTATTTCACATTCGCTGCTTCTCTATGCTCTGCGCTGCAATGTAAGTATAACCAGCGCTTTACTCTCTACGTTACCACGGAAATCACCAATTCCCTGATCACTGACGATGGCAGTCATTTTCTTCTATACGAAGTACACTCTTCGTCATTTGAATAGCGCACCATTTTAATCCTAACTGCTCACAGTTTTCCGTTTTTTTAATATTCATTAACTTTTTTAATATAGGAAATTCTACGTGTAAATCCGATTTTAAAATTTTATACAGATTTAAAAAAAAATTCCAATAAAGGGGTGCGCTGTTCTAATGAGCTGCAGTGAATTATATTTTTTGAAAAGTTTTGGATAAGCAGTTTTGTTGCACAGTCAGTTTTAGTGCAAGTTTAAAGTGGCTGTATAATAGCATTGATTTTTGACATTTTTTTTTTGTTGACAGTGTCATGCATATTTTTTTTTTGTGGTTTCATTACAAAGTATGCTCGACAAAATTTGTGTATGCAAAAAAGAAAGTGCGCAGCATTTATTTTACAACTTATTCACTGTAGGTCATTAGATGCGCAATCCTTTGTTTACATTTATATTCTTACAAAAAATTAATTAATATTAAATAAACAAAAGGAAAACTGTGAATACTTAGTACTAAAAGGACGAGGTTTGCAAATCACGAGGAGTGTATGTTCGACTATTTATTTATTTGGAGAAAATGAGCAAAAATCGACCAGGTACTTCAAACTTGCACTTTTGCCTAAATTGTATGGATTAAAATAAAAAAAGCGCATACTTAAAATATTTCCAAGAACTGGAGGGGATTTTTTTCAACATATATCGTGTATATAAATTTAAATATCAAAATCAAAATATTTAAAATTTTTAGAGTTTTGATAGTTTTGAATTTCTTGAAGTTTTCCATTTTAAATAACTTGAATAGAATTTTAAAATTTTCTAAACTTTCAAAACTTTGTGAATTTGAGATATTTTAGTAAATCACAATAATTCAAAATAGTGATGAATACTAGCTTTCTGGAAATTTTTTATTTTTAAAAAATTTTGAGAATTGTAGGAATTCTAGCAAATTTTTTCTAAGTAAAAGTGTCGAAATTGATTAAATGAAATTAAAGTTTTCGAATGTTGAAAACATTTTCATATTTCGTCGTTTTTGAAAATTTAAAAATTTTCGTAATTCTTGAAAATTCAAAAAATTTTTGGACGTTGATGTTTTCACAATTTTCAAAAAATTTAAAATTCTCAAACTTTGTTCTATCAACACAAAATTTTGGAAAAGTTCAGAAAAGTGGAAAAATTTAGGAATTTTTCAAAAATGTTAATATATTTTAGAATTTTAAGAATTTTCTATTTTTTACAGACAAGTACCATGAACATAAGAATTTTTCGACAATTTGTGATGTTTCTCAATTTTACATTTTATGATGGATTAAAAAATAAATAAAATTCTCAAAATTTTGCATAATATAAAAATTTTTAAAATTTCTAGAATCTCCCGGATTTCGATAGTCTTTGAAATTTTGGAAACTATCCTAAAAATAAGAAATATCAAGAAATTTAATAATTTTATAAAATTCAAAATTCTGGAATTTTCTTTGTTTTCTAAACCTGTGAAAATGTTCAAACTTGCTGTGACTTTCAACTGCGTATAATAATGTAAATTCGAAAATACAACAAAAAAGAAAAAATTTAAAATTAAGTATGTAGTTTCAAAATTTTGAAAATTCAGTGAATTCGAAAAACTGATAGCCCTACTCAAATAACATGATACTTCAAGCTTAGCACACAGCTAAAATTTCAAACTCAAGTGAAATTTGACACACTTTTTCCATGAATTAAAATTTTCAAAATCATCCATTCAATAGGTTTGTTCCCCTAGCTACTCGAAGTCACTTCGAGTTACATATACGCGCTCCACAAGTAAGTTTTCGAGTTTCTTTGATATACACGCTCACAGTTTGAACTTTGCTCGAGTTTTTCTACAAGTAACTTGTGGGACAAACCTATTATATATTCTTGTAATGATATTTCACGATATTCAGGGAAATTGAAATATTTTCGGATTTAAAATATGTCACTCATAACTTCGCCCCTCTAGGTCCGCAACTGATATAATATGATGGTTTAAAACAATTTAAGCAAAAATAAGAGCATTAATAAGAGCATTAATAAAAATATAAATTTACCGACCCCTGCGAAAAATTATTGTATCCACTTTGATATGAAACATGATGTTTACATTTTGATACTTATATGAAATAAATAATTTTAAGAGAAAAATATTGTACAGGTTGACCTTGGACAATAGAGGTGTCAAACTATCGATAGTCACACCATCGATAGTTTTGATAGTTTCCAGAAAAACTATCAATATTCACGATAGTCTCGAAAAAAAAACTATCGAAGCACTATCGATAGCGCTAAATCAGTTAGGTTGCTTTGTTTTACAGGATCATAGTGAAAACAATATTATTTTATAAAAGTTTTAATCATTCAAAATTAAGTAAATGCTTAGCCAAAATACTTCTCTTTTTAGAAAGTTCAAAAACAAACACAAGTTATACAAACAAAACAGGATTTACGATTAACATATGTATTTTGGCCTAAATTCGTGCATATTTGAATATGACGTCGGCATCACACTAAAAAACAAAATTTTTAATTAAAATTAGAAAATTTAAATAATTTCAAAATATTTGGTAGAGATGATCGATAGTCCTACTAAACTAAACTATCGATATTTTCGATAGTATAAGAAAAAACTATCAATGAGTATTGATAGTCTAAAAAAAATTGAAACTATCGATACTATCGATAGTGCCATCGATAGTTTGACAACTCTATTGGACAACATGGGGGTTTCGTAGCAAATTAAAAATTTGGAGATTCATCAACAAAATACAATTACTCCTAAAGTGGTTCAAAGCGACAGCTAAATTTTTGTGAGGGTTTTCTAAACGAATCCAAAAATAATTTTACTACAATTAAATTAGGGTACTCCGCGGTTCTCTTTTTAAACATCTACGGAATAATTATTTTCAAGTTAATTTAAAGAACTTTTTTAAATAACTACAATTTTAAAATTATTACACGTAAAATAATGAAAAAATAAAAACTTGCTTGTAAAAAATCCTTCCTTTTATATTAAAGCATATCAATAAATTTGTGATTTCATGTGATTTTTCATAATTTAATAGAATTACGTGCAGTATTATCAAAAGCATCTTCTAGCCTTCTTAATATCCCTTTTCTATATCTTGAACAAATCCCTGTACTCTTCACAGTATTCCGCGATGCTTGCATTCTCCAAAGTATACTAGTAAACAACCATGGAAATTTACTGCAATTCAGCATATCACTCATCCTTGAAGATAATTAAGTAAATATTATTATACCACATCTAGAATAAATGACTTCTTCTTGCTGCAAAAAAAAAACATTTTACGGTGTGCATAAGTACTTGTAGATATGCATATAAAATTACTATCTTGGCATAACGCAAACAAACCAATTGTAAATCCACTTTTAGGTATTCAGCCCATCACTTGTATCTCTTATAAAAAAATTCGTTTGCCCTCAATCTGTACAATGGTTATGCTCAAGAATGTCTATTTTTTAAACATTTAAATATTTTAATTTGTTTTGATTTATTATAGCGTTTATCATTTAGCAATCCCAATTAAAACAAATAATAAAATACAATAATTGCCGCATACTACATGCCAGGGTTGTTGCGAATATTCGCATTAGCATTCGCAACCGCGGAACTTCCGCATTAATTTTAACATTCGCAAAAATCAATGCGGAGCTTTTGCAAATTCGAATATTGTGCAAGTGCACAGATATAGATATACGTTTTATCTGGTAAACAAAATGACAAATTTTAGCCAATATTTTTTGTCTGTGGTCGTGGTCCCATTCGTCTGGCAGCCACGACTTTGAAAACAGAATTTTGTGCAAAATTTTCATTCGTTGAAAATAATAATTTATTTTCCATATCCACCTATCTAGCTCGCTATAAGCACACATTTTCCAAACCAGTCACAAAAGAAATTATTAAAAATAAATTACAAAAGCTAAAATCGTAAAACGCTGATGACGTTAAAGGTTCTGAAACAGCCAAATGAATGGGAAAACCTGACACATCTGGTTTGGCTTGTATGCGCTGTTTAAGCAACGATCTGCTAATTATGCTGAAAGTCAGGAGGATACGTCCGACATTTTCAGGCCCGATTCAATTCTCATTGCGCTCCCATTTTTAACCGACTTCCAAAAAAAGAGAAGGTTATCAGTTCGTCGGAATATTTATATATTTTTCTTTGTTTTTGTTTTATGTATGTTACCGCATAACTTTGAACCACGTCAATTCGATAATTCTTTTTGCATCGGAAAGGTAGTGTCTCAGAGGTGGTCCCATACTAGTCTGGTTAAGATCCGATCAGTGGATCATGAGATATATATATATATTTTTTTTATATGAGAGTTGAAGTCGATTTTTTTTGTTAAATTCATGTACTAATTAAAATAAGCATTATTAAAAATTACTAACTTTTCTATTTCTTTATTTACGTAAATAACTTAATCTACTTACATACCTAATTGTTTCTTAAAAATACTTGACATCCACATTCGCATTAGCATCCGCGGATGTTAGCTGTAAGACATCCGCTTCCGTATTCGCATCCGCGGATGTGTAAAATTCCACATTCGCAACATCCCTACTACATACACACAAATTGCACATGTTTATATCCAGCTAAATCTGTTTAGTCTATGATTTTCTACTGCGCTAAAGTTTTCATAGAAAAAACGTTAATTTATTTTTTCAGCACCGAAATAAATATAAACAGAATAGAATTAATTAAAAAAAAAAATATGAAGCAGAAAAATAAGTTTCTCTTTCGGCAACTCCAAAACCAATCGTTTATTTATGAGATTTACTAAAAGACTGTTAGTATCAAATAAATTATTAAATAAGCAGTTCAGTGTTATTCTTTAAATTTTTTTGAAGAGAAACAGATTTTGCTAATTGAAAAATATTTATTTTCGATAACATTTCTACGAAAAGTTTATTTTTTTAACCATATAAAGTGCATGGACATTTTTAAGCGCTTTGACCTCTAACATTCTTTTGATTTCAAAAACAAGAAATAGTGGTGTTCTTTTTTTCGGTATAGAACAATTCGTCTACAAATCCGACTTTACTTTTCTCTCATACATTTTTGGACCACTCATACGCCCAGTTGAACGCGTGCGCCTCCTTCAATGACCATTTATATTTATATGAATTACTTATAATAGTTACATATGTATGTACTTTTCTTGACTTATATACACAGGCCAATTTTCTAATTTCGCTAATGTCTTTATTTACAACTTAATAGATGGCTGCAGCGATACAAAATTATCTGCTAAAACTATTCTATGGCTACAAAGCTATTATATATGGATACAAAATTATCTGCTAAAAACTATTATATGGTTATTTTTTCAAACCGGTATTAAAACATCTAAACATAGCGAATAAAACATTTAGAAGTATGTACACAAAAAAAAAACAAGGCAAGACAATAAAGTTTAAGGTTAAAATAGCTTTGTAAGTATGCCAAAAGCGGTCCAGCGGCAAGATTTCTCTGATTATTTTACTAAAGCCCTCGCATAGCGCTCGCTTAGTGCAATTTCGAACGCAACAAAAAACTAAGGAAAAAAACTACTTGCAAGTTTCAAGGAAATGAAAATGAAACTACTGAGATACAACGTCTGATAAATGTGACGAGTGGCATCCGCTGCTGGAGTGAATGCTAAGTAAGAATAGCTTATTTTTTGCACATAAAAATTTCCGTTTCACAGCCTCGTCTATTTAGAGCCGTTTTTTTTTGTTACTATCTTCTTGTATCTTTGCAGTGTGATTTATTTGCACATTCAAGCATTGTTCATTCTTTTTAGTTTATTCCAATTTTTTGCTACTTGCATCCCGTTTCATACTTTCCTATTGAAAAATAAACAAAAAAAAAACATCATACATGCATACGTATGTATGTATACGAGTGTGTGTGCTAAAAAAACTCGCATGCTAATTAGAGAGTGAGTAGCGCATAAANCAAAAAACACCATACATGCATATGTATGTATGTATACGAGTGTGTGTGCTAAAAAAACTCGCATGCTAATTAGAGAGTGAGTAGCGCATAAAAAATTCGTCAAGAAATGTGTGTCAAATGCGCCGCATAACAAATGACGCGTGCAACAGGACAACAACAACAACAACAGCAACAATGGCATCAGCAGCAGTTCATGTTGCNGCGCGTGCAACAGGACAACAACAACAACAACAACAGCAACAATGGCATCAGCAGCAGTTCATGTTGCACAGTGACAAAGTGTGTTGCGGCAAATTACGGCAAACGAGTCAACTGGTTGGCATCTCAACTGACAAACAATTGCGATTCTGACAGACTAGTCAGAGATGCAGCGACACGTCGGCATTTCGCTAATGAGGAGCAGCAGCAGCAGCAGCAGCGGCTAATGACGTGTGGAATAATGCGCAGCGAATTGTTGGAATAACTGCAGCTAATTTTTTGTGTGCAAAATCTTTTAATTGTTTAGACGAATTTCGCACACTCCTATGCTCTGCTGCAAATAAGTGCAAGTTTGAAAGTGCATTTTTACAATATATCATTAAATGGCTGCTGCAATAAGAGCGTCTGCCTGCATTTAATAGCAAGTTAGTTAGGAGTAGAATTTCAGTCATCACTTTCATATTTCCAGCACGCATACTGCTTAGCCATGGGCCTCAAATTCTTTTCACATGCATCTCCTCGCGTTCCTCCTTTTCAAGGTACTATTTTGCTTGCATCGTTCAACCTCATAAAAATTTTTATTGTGCACACTATTTTAGTTTTTGGCCAATAGCCAAGAAATGCCCACAGAAACGTCAGACAGGCAATCAAAATATATGAAACTATCTACGCAATGCATAACAATTTATGTGATGAACAGTGGTTGTTTGGTGCATCAAAATTTTTGCGAAGAATATTACGGGACGATAGCCTGCAGATTTGGGAAGAAAAACAAAGGGCTTCCGTCGAAATTCATCATCATTAACGGACCTTCACTACAAATGGATATTCCAATTAGCAGATTCAGCGAGCCTCTTTCAAACGAAACCCTTAACATTTAAACGGCCTGTCAGATTGTTTTAAACTCAAACTTGGAAAGTGACGTTGACAACTTGTGGACCGCTCTTGTCAGATCAAGCTTCACCTAGCCACAACTCTCAAATCTGTTCGGGGCATACTATCTGATGGGAAGTCATATGCGTTGAGACTATTTAGAGAACGAATTCATGACGCCTTTGCGAATTTATGGTCTAAGCAATTTGGATTGCACTTTGGATTGCGCATTGCCCTGAGCAGTTATCCGATACTGAAACCTGCGTCTGCAAAATTTAATTTTCCGCGTGCGGTACTTTTTGCTTTAGCTTGGCAGTTAACGTTCGTAATGAAATTAAAAAGAGCCGATTATAGTAGGCCAAATGTGACCCTGTTTTGCTAAAACTACATTAACCTAACCTAACTAAGCTCTGAACAACATTACTACCGGTATATTATTTACTACATCACACATGGAAAATAACTTTTCAAGTTTAAATAGCTCAGTTGAAATCAGGGACCGAAAATAACAGTACTTTTTTTACGACTTAAACTTGGCTTAGTATTTTTTATTCCGAAACAAAAAGTCCTTTCCGGATAATAAACAAACCGCTTATCCAAATTAAAAATGTTTGGTACCAGATGAATTTATATATTTACATTTGGACAGGTATTATAACTTTATTCGCATAATGAATCGAGATAGATATAGACAAATGTATACATAAATTCTCAGACTGAAAAGAGAAATCGATTAAGCCATGTCTGTCTGTGCGTCCGTCTGTCCATCCGTCCGTCTGTTCGTCTGTCCATGTACATGATAACTCGAGCAAAAATTGAGATATCTCAACGAAATTTGGTAAGTGGGTTGCCCTTTATCCAAGGTAGGTTGGTAGGTTGCAAATGGGCAATCCATATAACGGTATTTTCGAAATATGCAATAACTAAGATATTTCTGCTTGGAAAATGCTCGCATACTTTCATTATCAAACTCTTCGAAATATAAAATTGTATCCATAACGTCGACCGTTTGAGATCTGTCGGACATCGTTTCCTTATCCTTGACATCTGCGCCATTATTCTCGACCCGGAAGCTCACCTTACAACTTAACTTTTGCTAATGTTACATAAATCTTCTATAGATGACTAAATATAGGTAAACTAATGAACTTTGACTACTATTTTTCGGCCACTACGGCCAACTTTTTATTTTGTAGAAGGCTCTTTGTTCAGTTAAACCTTCCTTTGGGGAAAAATTAGTAGTAAGAGGCCATCGTAGAAAAGAAAATTCCAACGAATATTCTGCGCGGACACCACTTGTGCAATGAGAACAAAACCCATCGCGGCTCTAACGATTCTTCTATACTCGCCTCTTATGCGCACTTCAAACATAAATAAAAGAGGATCCATTGTTTAGCGCCAAAGACACCACAAACTTACAGGCAGGGGATAAGGAGCTAATGTAACCATCTACTTTCGGGGTTTAGTGCTTTAGGGGAAGCCCAACGTATTAGCTTTGTAGCTTAGTTTCACACACAACTTTATAACCTCTTTCTTATTTAGAGTTACCTAGGGCAATTAGCCACCGAAAACTGGGAAATATAGCCACATCTTGCATATCCGTGGCTCAAAGACTGACCATGTAGAAGGCCCATTTTCACTAGCTTGGGACAAAGTTAACTTTATCTCAAATATTAGATATTAAACGCAGTCTCGGTCTACAATTACACGAGATAACATCGGTCGAACTGGTGTCGGCCGCATATCCAGTTGTTAAAACTACCAGAACCCGATTTACTGGGTCACAGTAGAAACTTATTCAGATATCCTTGTCGAGAAAGGGATCTAGTATATATGGATGAAGTAGAAAGCGCAGCCAAAAATAACTCGTCAACTTACTATTCTCGCCGTAAGAATTCTTACAGGCTTTCTCACTGGATATATTTATAAGATCATCAATTAGTATTCAAATGCGGATAAACTGCATTCTGAGGTTTGTTTTGTCACGTAATTTTTTCAAGTTTTTGATTTTTATTAAGTTAGAAGGTGTAGCTTTGTTATAAAAGACATCTTGTTCAAGAAATTGTACGACGAATAATTTGGACCCAAGTTTTTTCAAAAGAGTTATAGAAGTCATATTTTCAAGGACTTTACAGAACCAAATTATACCATGATTATTGATTAAGAAGGGTAAAATATTATTCAAATTAAAAGGTAAATTATTTCTGTTTGCTTTTGCGATTTTATGAAAAGATCCACCTAGAAAAATCGGCAAGCATTGAATCTAATTTCTTACCCTGAAAACGACTTTCGAGTTAATATGAAATATAATTGACTCCTTTGAGTTGTTAGAACTCCATATATCTCTCAAATACACATGCTACGTAGTCATTTAAATGTATTTCGAAAGCAACTATTAACATTAAGGTGTGAAGCCGGAGATGGCTTCCATCAAACCATCACGGATTTCGAAGGTCGTTTTCAAGGTTACTACAGAGTAATGTAGCTGGAACTTCTTAGAAGCTGCTCTTCGATACAGAAATCACCAGGAATACCTGGGGTCACTAAGACAAGAGCTAAAATATAAATATTCGATGTGACCGACGGATTTCCCAAAGAAGTTCAGACCGAACGAGGTATTTGTAAGGAATAAGGGCACACAATTGATTACATTTCATACCTCAATAAGTATTTATCTTTCCATTTATCGCTCTGTCTAGGGACTATGCATACATAAATATTTACTCTGATTTTTTTTCGCGTACAAGTTAGCTTTATCGAGAAAAATTAATGCGTCTAAGTTCTTATCCCGTTTTGCCTTAATATGACAATTTGTAAAATTTAATTTATGTTACTTAATTTTATTTGCTTTCCTCCGCCTGCAAACGCAAACACTGTGCAATTTTTCGAAAATATTTACCCAATCGTGCGTAAATATACAACAAGAACAGCAGACGGCTGGCTGACTTGCGGCCTGACCGCAAACTTAATTCCCTGCCTTCGAAGTCTTTATGCACGTATGTACCTACTATAATGAAAAATCTAAATTGAAATTTTTTGGAAAACAACAACAAAACAGAAAATTGAGGGAAAATTGCGCAATTAGAATATGTATGCCTTCGCACCCCCATGCACGTACATATATGGTACATACTACGTATTTGCATACACCTTTTAGGGCCGTTTTCTGAAGTAACATTCAACTTTAAACCTTACTTTATATTTGGATTAAAAACTAAACTATGTCTAAAGTTAAGCATTTCTATTATCGGTTTTTGGGTTATGTATGTTTCTTGGTTGTAAACCAATTTAAAACAGATAATAAAATGCTTCACTTTAGACACAATCATATATATTAATATAATATAATATATAATATAATATAATTAATATAAGGTGTGCTTTAAACTTACAGGCTACTTCAGAAAACGGCCCTTAGTTTACAAATTTAGAAGCTTTTCAATTTCGCATTTTTGCTTGCGTGATTGCTTGTTGGAGAATTTATGTAAATGTGAATATTCGTGCGGTACTTGAAAATCAATTAAGGCATGGCCTTTTGTAGTTATAGTCGTATTATCGTAATTTCCGTAAATAATTATTAGGAAACCTTTTTAAGAGTAAATTTGTTTGTTATTTTATTTTATTTCATTTCATTAATTCTTTAATTTCATATACACTCTCGTATTTATTTCATTGTCTTACACGTCTACCACCTGTCATTAGCATGCTGTTACTGTTACTCATTCTTTGCGGCCAGAAGTCATTAACAAGAAACAATATTGACCTTTGCCGCTGGCCGTTATTTGAAAGAGCTTGCCTTTTTTACTCCAGCAATGGGGTAACTATAGAAGTCTTCATTTATTTATCTTTCTCAATATCTGACACTTATATACATAAGTATACTTAAGTATATACATATGTAAATATGTACACATCTACTTGTAGGTGTTTTACTCGTATCAGTTCATGTTTTCTCGCATGCAACGCATATAATCATTTGTTTACAAACAACAACAGCTACACAGCATGCACGNCTACATAAGTATGTATATACACATGTACATATGTACACATCTACTTGTAGGTGTTTTACTCGTATCAGTTCATGTTTTCTCGCATGCTACGCATATAATCATTTGTTTACAAACAACAACAGCTACACAGCATGCACGTACATACATACCCTGTAGGGAAACCGTGAACCAAATTTATAGTAGTTCGCTACTAGATCTTTATCGTCAAAAACAAACCAGTCCGATATTATCTCGATTCTAGATCTCGACCAGTTCAAAAGCAGCGAAATGTGGTACTTTTAAAATACTATTTTATTTTACTTTTTAAAATTACATATCGCGAGTTAATAGTGAAAGCTGCTGCTAAGTCCACTTTTTATAAAATGTCGAATTACCTGTTTTATTTCTAACCGTTTTGATTCTTTGATACACAAATTTGCTAAGTCTAAAATAGTTACAGAAAATGTGATAAGTCTCAGAGAATAAGAAATAAAAAACACGAAGAGTGACAAAAGAGGGTTGAAAAAAAATTGTTGGAAGGCAAAAACCACTTAACCTGCGAGTATATAAACGTCACACGCTTTTTTACAGAATCATTTAGTCAGCCAGGTTCCAAAATTCTTAAACCGCAAAGTTATTGATAATATTTAAAAAATATATAGGTGGGATTAGTTTACGGACAGTACTTACGATGCTAGGACTGATTGGCCAATGTTTAAGTATAATAATAAACTTTATTCACATTAACCGTTTACATTTTTACTTATGAATTGCAACTTAATAGGGTTGAAGCCCGTCTAAGTGGTCCGACGCGTTCGATCGTAAGTACGCGAATGCTTGTTTGTCTTGTCCGTCTTCTAACGCGATGTCCCTTTCGCCAAATCATTAGACCAGTTCTATTCCTTATTCGTTATGTAGGGCTGCATTTCTATGTTACTAACTCTTAA